>NC_138888.1:8306207-8597684 GCF_965194825.1 Balaenoptera physalus
TCCTGCTGCTCTGCCATTGCCCCTGCTTCAGGGAGTGGTTTCCCTGCCACCGGGGTGCTCAAACCAGGGACCAGGCACCACCTCTGCTTCCTCCCCCGCCTCGCTCCTCACATCGCCCTTCGTACTAACTATCCCCCGAATGCCTCCTTTTCACGCTAACCATCACTAGCATAATCCAGGCCACCATCTCCGCAGTTTCCATTCTCTACAGTGTGCCAGGGCTAATCTTTTTTTTTTTAAATTAATTAATTAGTTAATTTATGGCTGTGTTGGGTCTTTGTTTCTGTGCGAGGGCTTTCTCTAGTTGCGGCAAGTGGGGGCCACTCTTCATCGCGGTGCGCGGGCCTCTCACTATCGCGGCCTCTCATGTTGGAGCACAGGCTCCAGACGCGCAGGCTCAGTAATTGTGGCTCACGGGCCCAGTTGCTCCGCGGCATGTGGGATCTTCCCAGACCAGGGCTCGAACCCGTGTCCCCTGCATTGGCAGGCAGATTCTCAACCACTGTGCCACCAGGGAAGCCCCCAGGGCTAATCTTTTTAATATACAAGTAAGAGACTGCATGTATTTATTATCTATTGGTGTGTGGCAAATTACCTCAAAACCTACCAACTGAAAACAGCGAACATTTATTATCTCACAGTTTCTGAGGCTCCGACATCCCAAAGCAGCTTAGCTGGGTGGTTCTGCTCTTGGGTCTTTCCTGAGGCTGCGGTCATCTCAGGCTTGATTCGGGGGAGGTTGGCTCCCAGCTCCTTCACCTGGCTGTTGGTTGAAGACATCAGTCCTTTGCCACGTGGGTCTCTTCATAGGGCTGCTCATGGTATGGAAGCTTACTTGCCCCAGAGCGAGGGATCAATGAAAGAGAGAGAGAGAGGAAACAAGATGGAAGCCACAGTCTTTTTACAACCTTATCTCAGGAATGCCACCCTATCACTTTGCTGTGTTCTGTTCATTAAAGTGACTCAGGAAATGCAGCCTCACTCAGAGGGAAGGGATCACACCAGGCGTGAATGTCATGGGACGTAGAGACCACCGGGGGCCCTCGCGGAGCCCGCCTGCCGCACCTCACCTTTGCTTAACACACTCGCTGAGAACCCATGGATTGTAGGTCATAGTCCTAACGTGTCTTACAAAGCCCTGAAGTGGGAACCCTGGCCACCTTTCCTGCCTCGCACGTCACCTGCTCTTTCACGTGCACCCACCAGCCAGGCTGACTCGCCACGCTCTGTACGGGGATGCGCCCACGGACTCAGCGCCACGGAAAGCACCCTGAGCCACAAGATGAACACGTGCACCTTCTCCTTCCTCAGGCTCAAGTGGCCATGTTTGTGATTATTTTAATCTAACTTTGCTCGATGATGGCGAAAGATTTTTTTCTTACAAAAAATAAATACGATGAATTTTAGAAGGCTTGCTAACCTTAAGAGGGGTGTGAAGTTTCCTTTGAACTTAGTAACTGAGATGAACTTTCACCCTTCATCTCAGTTGCTAAGGAGTCATATTTAGAAAAAGCCATTACGGAAAATGTCCGAGTTTATATGTATAGCTTCACATATTGAAATGGTAGTGTTATTTTCCCAAGGTTTAAAACACTCTTCCCCAAATATCCGGAGGGTGTTAACTTATGTCTCTCCATCCTTTCTGACTTCTTTTCGGTCACAAAGATATTGTCACAGGAGCTGTGTTCTCACTCCCCTCCCTCCACAGACGACAGAGAGTGGGTGGTGGAGGGGAGGAGGCTGTGTGCAGAGAACAGAGGGCGCCCCTTTAAGCCCCTGCTCCCTGTGGCTTTTCATTTCACAATAAATGGAGCAGGAGATAAAGTGAGGTCAAGAGTGGAAGTCGTCTCTTATACACGGCGGCATCTACAGAGGTTCCCCAGGCAGCGGGGCTCAGAGGCCTGGCTTGCTTCGGGGGCAGGATGCTGGTAGTACGGCAGCCGCACGAGGTCCGTGTAAAACACATCAGTCAGCCCAGGTCACCTGTCAACCTCTGGGTCTGAATTTCTAGAAGCTGGCCACTGGACCCAATCTGTTCTGCCTACATGCTGAACTGGGCTTACGATCCTCGAGGTTCTGAGGTCAAACACGTGGTTGAGAGGTCACTGTTTGGAGATGAAGGAAAAGTGCCAACTAGGGCCCAGTTCCCATCCTCAAGGGACATAGAGACCACAGGCAGGGCTGGGAGGGCAGGGACAACCTGTAGCCCTTGGTGTTGGCAGCCCCCGAGCAACACAAGTTAAGTCCTCAAATGAAGATCCCAAGGTGGCCTTTTCCTCTTTCTTAAAGTCCCTGTAGGATTTCCAGTGCCTCTCCAGCCCTCGCTGAGCTCCTTAAATCAGTAGCTTGTGCCTCCTACTCTCCCTTCCACCGCCACCTTCCAAAACCTCAGAGCCAGAGCATCAGGGTATGTCCGCTCTGGTTTAAATAGAGCATTACAAATCTTGCCCCCAATCTCTCTCGGTTTCTTGCCTTCTTCCCCCATGTACTGCTTGTTCCAGCATTCAGAAAACTTTATCAAACAGCATAGTTCATCATTTCCCAAGTATTCATTTTTGGAGCAATTTGATGCCTCTGCTTGTTGAACAAGTCTCTTAGAAAGGGTGGTCATGCTCACATCACGTCCTGTGCTGTGCTGGGGGTCCCATGAATGGTGTTCTAAAATCTATTTCTCCTGATCTGAAGCAAAACTGGGCACCCTTTCCACACTCCCCCAACCCCGTCCAATTCAGTCTTAGACTAGCATGCCCTTAAGTCAAACTCAATGGGGGCAATAGAGGTTTTATAGTGAAGTGGCTGATTTGAGACTCAGGGGAACTCAAGGAGACTGCAAGTGTTTCCTCATTTATCCCAGACCCAGGTGAAGCTCAACTGTGAAATAGATGAGCGGTCCCCAACTTTTTGGCACCAGGGACCGGGTTCGTGGAAGACAATTTTTCCACGGATGGGGGGGCGGGGTGAGGGGGTGTGCGGGGTGTTCAAGCAGTAATGCCAGCGATGGGGAGCGGCAGAGGAAGGTTTGCTTGCCTGCCGCACACCTCCTGCTGTGTGGCCTGGCTCCTAATAAACAAATTCATGATCATGATGTGAGAACTTACCATATTTCTCTCAATTACTGGTAGGTCAAGCAGACCAAAATAAATATAAACACAGAGAAAAAAAATTGAACAAAATAATCAACTTGCTAGATTTAGTGGACATTTACAGAATCAGAAATTAGGGAATACACATTCATCTCTACACTCTACACATGGAATATTTACAAAAATTAGACAGACCTCATGCTAAGCCATAAAGTAAATCTCAATAAATTCAAAGAACTGGAATCATGCACAACATATTCTTTGACTACTATGCAATTAAGTTGAAATTAATAACAAAAATATAAATTTGAAAACCTATATATTTAAAAATTTAAGAAGTATACTTCTGAACAATGTGTAAAAGAAGAAACAACATTTAATTTAATGGAAAGTTAAAATACTTACAACTGAATGATAATAATAACATATATCAAAATTCATGGGATATTGCCAAAGCAATATTTTGAGATATATTTATGCCTTAAAAGTTTGTATTAGAAAAGAAGAAAGGCAAAAACTTGACAAGCTGAGTAGTCAATGTAAGAAGTTAAAAAAGTAACTCCAGAAAAAATTTTAAAAAGCAGAAAAAAGGAATGAGCAAAAATAAATGAAGTAGGAAGTAAAAAATAATAGAATCAACAATCTCAAGAGGGATTTTTTAATAGATTAGTAAAACAGACAAAGCTTTGCTGAGCTCAATCATGAAAAATATAGCGAAGCTGTATATAAAGAATTAAAAATGAAAGAGTGCCATAAATACAGGCAGAACAGAGATATTAAGAAAGAAAGAATACTATGAACAATATTATGCCATAAACATGAAAATAAAAATGGAATGAACAAATTCTAGGAAAATGTAACTTATGGAAACATACTCAAGAAGAAATAGAAGACTTTGATAACTCCATTGTCCTTAAAGAACTTGAGTGGAAGTTTATATAACCCTTCCTCAGAGACTCAGATGCTTTTATAGGTGAGTTTTTTTTTGTTTGTTTGTTTTTGTTTTTTTTATAGGTGAGTTTTTAAACAAACTTTTAAATAACTGTTCATCCAATCTTACACAAACCCTTTCAGAGATACCCAGAAAAGGAAGCACTCCCCAATGCATTGTAAGAGGTCACTATAACCTTGATCCCAAAGCCAGACAAGGACTGTATAAAGGAAAGTTGTCAGAAAATCTCACTCATGAACAGGGATGCAAAAATCCTAAATAAAATATTAGGAAATCAAATATAGGATTGTAATAAAAGAGAGAATATACCAAGATAAAGTTGAGTTTATCTCAATAATGCAAGGGTGCTTTAAAAATAAAAAAATTCAATACATAATAACACATTACCTTCTGCCTCTCAATAGATGAAGATGAAGCATTTGATAAAAGCAAAAAAAAAAAAACAAATTACAGTAAACTAGGAATGGAAGGGAACTACCTTAATGATTGATGAATGGTGTCTACCAAAATGATAGCCAGCGTAATTCCCAGTGGTGAAATGCTTGAAGCGTTAATTTTAAATTCAGGAGCAAGACAAGGACACCACAATCACCATCTCTTTGATATAAAAATCCTAACTAGCACAGTAAGAGAATAAAATTACAAGTCATGAGGGTATGAAAAGAAAAAACAAAACTATCATTACTGTTGGATGATATAGTTCAGTCTACATTAAAAACCTCTAAATATCTACAGAAATTTCATTAAAATTAAGAGTGTTTTTGCAAGTGACTGGATTTAAGATCAATATAAAAAGTCAATTGCATTTATAAACACCAGCAACAACTTATAAAATATGATAATAGCTACTATTTGCAGTAGCACACACTACCCCCAAAATAAGGCACTCGAAATATATCTAACAAAAGATGTGCAAGAATTGTGTGAAGAAACATTTTAATGCTATTGAAAGATATCAAAGATCTAAACAAATGGAGAGAGATAACATGTTTTTGTTTTCAAAAAACTATCCAATAAAGAAGTCAATTGTCTCAAATTTGTTTCTCAAGGAACACAGCAGTGTTTTCGTACAATTTAAGTGGAAAACAAAGGCTCTAGAACTGTCAGTGTACTAGCAAAGAAGAAAAATAAGGTCAAGGAAATTGTCTGAAATGGTATCTATATTTAAAGTTAGGGTAACTGAAACAGTATGATATTGGCCTAGGGAAACACATACTGACCCATGGAACAGAACAGAGAACCCAAAACAGCCCCATACCTTTTTTGAATTTGAAATATGATACAGGTGGCCGTGCAGATTACTAGAAAAGGATTAACTGTTCCATAAGTGCCGTTGGGACCATTTGCTATCTAGATGGGAAAAAATGAAATTGGATCCCGACATCACACCGCACACAAAAATCAATTCCAGATGGATGTAAAGCCTTCAATGTGAAAGGCAAAAGACTCAAACCTTAATAAAAAAATACTGGAGAGTACTTTTAAGACTTTGGAGGCAGAGAAGTTTACATTAAGCATTAACTATAGAAGAAAAATTGATATAATCAACTACTTTGAAATGAAAGATTTCTGTACATCAAAAGATAGTAAAAAGAAAATGAAGAACATGTCCCCATCTAGAAGATATTTTTAGTACACATAAACAACAAATAATAATTACTCTTTGTATATTAAAAATTCCTTCAAGTTGTCAATAAAAAGACAAATAATGCAATAAAAAATACAGATACGCTTTGAATGGATATTTCACAGAAGAGGAAGTATGAATGGTAAATAAGCATATAAAATATAGTCAATATCTTTTCTAATCAGGGAAATGTAAACTAAGACCATATGATATATATCTTGACGGAGCTGTATTAATAAAAATCAATACATGTGAAAATACCAAGTACTGGAAAAGATTTAAATGCTGTATACATGAGAGTGTAAGTTGGTACAATCATTTTGGAGAAAAATTTGACATTACCTTGTAAAGTTGAGAATGCACTAAACATACTCTGTAAGTCGGAAATTCCACTCCCAGGGGTGTGTGTGTGTGTGTGTGTGTGTGTGTACCCTAGAGAACATCTATGTATGTAGGCTGGAAGACAGGTACAATAGTGTCCTTAATAGTGTTATTAAGACAAAAAAACCTGGAAACAAATGTTTATTGTCAGGACTGGATAAAGGTGTTATATACACACACAATGGAATGTTAAATAACAAGGAAGATAAAGGAATTTAGCAACATATAACAAACTGGATGAATCTTGGAAAAAATTCTGAGTGCAAAAAGCAAGCTGAAGAAGGTGGCATATTCACTATGGTACCATTTTTATAAGGTTCAAAAACAACCCATGTACTGCTTAAAGATACATATGTAAACCATTTTTAAAAGGTGCAATGATAAACGTAAGTTTCAGGATTTTCCTTATCACAGGTCAACCAATCAGGAGGACACACCTAGGTCGTTTCAAAGGTATTGGTCTGGTTCTTAAGTGATGGTTCTCAGATGTGACTTTTATAACCAGCATAGACACTGGCTATATTATTTTCTATTAATGAAGTATTTCGTTAAATATTTTAGGCACAAACCAAATCATCCGGTGACTTGTTGGCCTTATTACAAGTTTCAGACTCCATTTTTCCACTCTTATTTATCTTCATTTTCCCATTCTTATTTCCTCTGGGACTTCGGAGCATCTGAACAGTCACCAGCCAGATTATGAGACAGGCCTTCATGACTTTGTGAACTCTTTTGCCTGAAAAATAATCTCTCTTTCCCTTTAGTCGGCACCCCTTTCCCTGCCCAGCTCCCTGTGAATCTAAGACCCAAATTTCCAGCTGACTCCTTGGAGAAACATTTTCTGAGCAGATCTCGTTAGGAGATACTTGCATTATGCCCACGGCCTCTCCTCTTTCCTTCTCAGAAGGAAGATCGACAGTCACAAGGCTCACAGCCTGGAGCCGTCCTCAGAGCCCTTTTATAGGAATGTGGGCTTCTCAGGGCTTGTCTGAACCCAAAGATCTGGCCAAACAGGTGTGCGGGGCCTGCCTGTGTGCTCACCTCTGCTCTGGGGCAGCTTTATGAACGGGCTGACTTTCTCTCTGCCTCCATTCTCATTTCCTTAAATGAGTTGTGATCATACTAGCAGACTGAGGAGCCATCGGGATTCAGACTTAACAAAACCAGCTGGAAATGTAAACCAGGAATATCCACAGAAGCGTGTGGGGATGGACCGTGGAAGACTTCACGGTCAGCACCCATCCACCTTGCCCCATCCCACGATTAGGTCAGTTTGGCACCTGCCTCAGAGAGAGCTGGGGCCATGTTGTATCGCAGTCACTTGCAAAACTAGGATGGCAATCCTTCCCAGCTGCCGGCCAGGGCAGGAATTAACACTGCTGTGCACACGTTCCAGACAAAGCGAGTGGGACCCAGAACTCCTTCAGAGGCTGCTGTTGTTCATGTGCACGGGTCAACTTTCAACTGTGACTAACTCAGCAATTGGCAAATGTGGAAACTCACGACTGAGTTCATGGGATCAACTAATTATGAACACGATTGAATTAAAGGCACCCTCTGTAACCAAACAGCCATTGAGAAAACTCGAACCAGGAAAGTTGAGTTCAATGCACGGAGAGGATATTTTAAGGTTGATGATACAGATGGAGCGAGGGGGGCTGACAAGTCCAGGCCAGAGTGGGGGACAGAGCAGGTAGCTGTGGGCCTGGCAGTAGGAGGACCCTCACAGTGTCTTCCTCTCCCAGCACCTCATGCTAGGGTCCGGGTCCATCCTGGTTCCACTCGTGGGCTTTGTGTACTGGGGGACATGGTTGGATGCACGGGCTGTGGTCCACCAGGCACATCTCTCTGGGTTCCCCGCAGAAGCTGACCCTGGAAAAGGCACTTAATCCTTCTGGGTTTCCTTTTCCTCATCTGTCAATGAACTTAATAATAGTACCAGTCTCCTAGGGGGATTGTGGGGATTAATTGTTTTTCTTCATGAAAAAAGACTCTGTCCCAGGGCCTGGCGCACATTGGGGGTTTAATACTGGTCAGCTGATGTTTGTAGCTCCTGGGCCACGAAGCAACGCCAAGCGGATGCTGGGATCCAGTTCTGGTTCTGTCTCAGGTCACTTCTGTGTTTCCAGGTGCCAGCTCCTCTCACAAAGGTGGGGTGGCAATGGGGTAACAGAAGAGGTACCTGGGCCTGGGGAGGCAAAGAGTTCGACACAGGCCAGCTGTGAGTCCTATTATTTTAGCTGACAGATGATCACAAATAGCAGCTTATGAGATTATTTTATTTTACAGTGGTTGCTTTGACAGTTTGTCACTATCACCTAAAAACACAAGTTCATAGGATGGAAAAAAGCATCTTCAAGGAACTAGTTGTTACAAAGACTTAAAGGAAGCCAACATTATTTGGTGAAATATTGGTTTTTTAAAAATGCCTTCACTGTGACAGGGCACATTTTTAGAGAACTGTATCTGTGCACATCCTCTGAGAGGTTGGGGGATGCTCTGACACCACCAGAGGCCGGGCCGGGGTTAACCTACATGCCTTACCCCTAGCTTACTCCCAGTTCAGTGACCATCTGGCTGCCTCTAATGGCCACTGGCTGCTAATTCTGAGCTCCAGACCTCTCCCTGTATTTCTTCTCTTGGACACTTAAGAGTTTCATCTTGATCAGGAATTCAAGGATCAGTTGATTGTGTAAACTCTCGATAATTTCCCTGTGAATCCAATAAGCAGTGTGAGAGCAGGGCACACAGGACTCCAGGCTGCTTTTTATTTGGTTTCGGGCCCCCGAGTGTTCAGTTCCTATCTTTGTGATGACTCAGCCCTGCCAGTTCGAAAGCTGTGTTCTTTATTCTAAGTTAAACTCCCTTGACCTGGACACGAGATGGTCATGAAGGACTGCCCTTTGTCGTCAGCTGTGAGCTACCCTTGGGTGCCCTGTACCCTCTCGTCCATGGAGAGAAGCCATGTGGTGAGGGTGTGAGATGCTGGGCAGATGTGAGGGGCGGGTGATGTCCTTGGACCCACAGCTCCTGAGTCAGCCTCCCTCACTGGCCCTGGGTTATTTGGAGGAGGAGGGTTGGAGCCCTAGGACGTCACAGGAAATTGTTCGTGCCTGCAGTGTTTTCTCACACCACTGATTTTGAACCAGATGTCCTGCTGTGATGAGTGAGGGTTTCCAAACAGAAGCTTCTCCTTTGGCGGCAAAGAGATACCCCCATCACATTCCCACTTAGTCACATCTCTAACTCAGCTCCCTGAAGATGGATGCGTAGAAAGTAGGTAAAAAGGCAGTAAGACCAAGTCAGTCAGAGCAATTTCAAGATGCTTGTCTCGAGGTTCAATGTCAAGAGGCCAAAATACTCAAGTAGTTCTATTTCCACTGCCCCGAACCCAGAATGCACCAGATTAACCCTGAGAAGCAGACAAGACCTCAGCTTCTGGCTTCACCCAATGGCCTGAAAGTTACAGAAACTTTTGATACAAAGAGAAAAACAGGGGGGTAGGGATGGGGTGGGGAAGACACACACACACACACACACACACACACACACACTCAAAAACAGATGTTTGCATTATCAGCTTTTTACTTATTCATTCATTCATGACAAGAATTGTTTGAATATGTGCAGTATATTAGATCTTCTGTTAGGTACAGGGAATACAGGCATGAATGTGATATTCTATCATCTGAAGGATTGTATAGACTATTGGAGGAGAAAGACAGTTATCACATGATACACGGTACATAATATGATACAATATAAGAGTCCATTAAAAAAGGTACAGGCAAAATGTAGTGGAAACATAGATGAAGGAGTTATAAGTAAGCCTGTGAAAGTCAGGGATGCTTCCGTAGGAGAAAGAATTAGGTCTTAAAGGACAAGAGAAACTCATCCAAAGAAGAAAGTAGGAATGATGTTCCAGACACATTCTAATGACTACAAATGGTTTAGTTTAGTCTCTATATTGGATAACCATGGCTAGAAGAGCATACTTGTATCTGTCAGGGTTAAGTTGTTGAACATAGAAACTTCTCTAGTTAGTTTACACAGGAAAGAGCTCACTACAGGTCTTTAACTGGCTTAGAGAATCACTGGGAGTGCTACAAAAATAGACTTCATGTTGAGTTTTCAGGTATGTGTCTCAAAGGCCCATACCAGCACTGAACCACCAAGACAGCTGCTGACTTTTCAGTGACTAAGAAGCCACTGGCTCCAGAACAATACCCACACAATAACGGGGCACCATGATGAGGAAGCAGGCACAGGCAGAAACGCTGACGTGTCTACTGGCTCCAGTACTTCTATGACCCATCCTAGCAAATCAATGCCTTACTCCCTGTCAGTTGACACCCAAGGTAATTACTAGACCCGGAGACCTCCACTAACACTGGTATAAAAAAAAACCAGGCACACCTTCCACTGTGCTTACCCAATCCACAGTTTCTGCCTCACTCTGCCTTCCAGAATATCTGGAAGAATATCTGATTGTTCTAATCCTTGGTTACATAGAGAACCCTGGATGCAAGAGTCTGAGCAATTTGAATTATAGTTGTCCAGATTCTGGAGCACAGAAATGTGTTCTGAAGCAGGGTGGAATGGAGATATAATAGAGAGTTAAAAGAGAAAAACACACATGTATACATACAGATAGCTTATGTGTTTATTTGTATGTCTTTCTTTTGAATAGATCCTTTCATTTTTATGAAATGTCCCTCCTTATCCTTGGTAACACTCCTTGTTTTAAAGTCTACTTTAATATTAATATAGCCATGCTAGTTTTTGTGTGCTTACTGTTTGCTTGGTTTATCTTTCTATCCTTTTACTTTCAACCTGTTTGTGCCTTTATATTTAAAATATGTCTCTTACAGACAGATCATCAAAGGCTGTGTGAGCTGGTGGTCAAAGCTCAGGCTTTGGAACCACACCCACCCAAGTTACACTGCTGACTCTGACTCTGGGTAAGTTAACTTGACATCTCTGAAAGCAGTTTCCTCATCTGCAGAATGCTGGTCATAATTGCATCGACTTCTCAGAATCCATGTGATGCTTCAATGTGATTATGTTTAATAAGGTCCTGAGCACAGACTTGAAGAGCATAGTGCTCAGTGAACGGTAGAGGTTATGATGAAATATGCATGTGCCATGACCGCTCTGTAAACCTGCACATTACTAACAAAATAAAGGCAATGCTTTGTGGTTTCTGCACTGTTGAGATGCTAGTGGATCACAGGTTAGGTGTGAACAAATGTCCTCTCTCTCTTCGTCCCCTCCCCCCGACCCAACCTTGTCTTCCGGGGATCCTTGTTCCCTGCAGCACCTGGGCAGCCCCGCATTCATCCAGTGAGTAGTTAGGTCTGTCACTGTCATTTCAAAATGCTTGTGTTGTGACATTAACCAGATATTTGCACACACCGTTTAGGATAAGGGCAAAGCACAGTGGATTCATTCTGGAATTTGAATTGGGTGAGCAAAGCTGTTTTCGGCTGGAACAGGGGGCCTCAGGAAGGTAGGAGCTTTCAGGAAGAAGACCACCCCGGTTATTAGTTGTTTCAACGGACCACTGCTCAAAGGGTACTTTCTGGAAAGTGCGATGTTGGGACAAGCTGATTTAATGCTTGGAATCTGTTTGCATGAGAAACACAAAATCCAGAGACACTGACTATTATTATCTATTGATCAAGTATCTGTTTAGTTAATTAATTTAGTTGTATCTGCTGGCTGGCTTTGCAGGGCTGTGAAGAATGGGGAGGGATTTAAGGGTGGGAGTGGATTTGAAGGTCATTAAAGGTGAAGAGGGACCATTTTCTTCTGTTGTCTCACTGCCCTGGGACCACTGTGGTTTGGGGTTTCTCTGCTACAGCACCCGTATTGAGCCATCCTGCTCCCATCCCTCTTTTTATGGAATATCTTGCTTTACTTCCTTTATCAAAATCGTGTCCATCCTTTGGCCCCTTCCTTCCAGGCATTTTGCTGGGTATCTAACTGGCTAACCTGTGATAAGGAAGTATGAGTGGTGCAATGAATGACCTGCCCTGCCCCCCAAAATGCATTTTAAGGGAGGACTCAGAGCAGCCTCCCTCTCAGGTCGTGACTTTCCCTCCTCGGACAGGTGTGAAGAATTTTTAGCGGGAGCCTGGGGGGTGGTGGTAACTTTTGGGGGGTCCCTCAGATCACACCCCGTATTTGGCCACATGCAGGGGATGATGGGGAGCAGAGGCTCTGGATGTGGGTCCACACAGCCAAGTGGGCCTCATGGTCCTAGGCCTGGGATTGAGGACTGCCTGTCCTCACCATGAGCTCCAGCCACGTGGTGACCTCTGTGGGGCTGCAGCCACGGACTCCGAAGAGTCCCCTTAGGGTCCGGGGAGCTAGAGGTAGGAAGAGTCCCCGGAGAGGCTCCGTTTCCTCCCAGGCCTTTCCCGGGCGCAGCCCTGCCCTGGCCATGGCCCCAGCGCCATGGCTGCTGGAGGAGGACGGCCCCGATGTCCCCGGGTGTGACACGCTGCGGGGTGGTGGGATGGGGACAGAAGCCCCTGAAAGGACCCCGTGCAGCTGCCTGACTCCTGTTGGTGATTCCCACACAGAGTGCAGGGAGCTGCAGGTCAGCAGCTACGCGAGGGAGGCCTTCCCGCTCCTGCCCAGCCCGTCTCAACGGGTGTGTGGGCGCAGAGGTGCTTCTCAAAGGGGCTGCCCCGCGGTCCCCAGCCCCAGGCCCAGGGAACCCTTTGGGGCAGGAAAGGTGAGAGGGGCTGAGCCTGGCTGGGTGTCCAGGCCTGGAAGAACCAGGTCCCTCCTTCCCAATGGAAAAAAAAAATCAGGGGATTACTGAAGTACCACAGAAAACCCAGCATAATTTTATTTCCAAATTTGGTGTTTATTAAAAAAAAAAAAAAAAACCCACTGAGGTTACTCCTTGGTGGATTTGCCAGGGAAGGTGGATTAATGCTCTTCGTCATCCCTTCCCTTAAGTGCCCTGCGATTTCCTCAGGTCAGGTCCTCAGACCGTCAGGCTATGAGTTCTCTTGACCCTGCCCTGTTCTTCCCTGGGGTGGGAGGATGTGTTTTGATACGTTACGGTGTCGTGATGCCCTTTGACTTGACTATTCAAACTGCTCTTCAGTCACCAAGTATCTACCGAGACTCCCTGACTGTCCGCCGTGCTCGTCACTCTGCTTGGGGCCCTTCTGTCTGTCACCGTTTCACACCCCGAATCCTGCCCGCAAGATGAGAAAAATTTAAATATCATAGCGTGTCATATATACAAAACTGTGCTCCCCGTAGAGTATCGTAGAAATTTCAAAAAAAAAAGAAAATTTCAAAGTGACTTTTCATACTCTGTTTCGACCCCCCTCCAATCACTTGGAGATCTGGCGAAAGGTGAGCTTGAAAGGGGCAACACGTGGTGAATCAAAACTCACTTCGTAACAGATTCAAAAGGATCGTGTCACCTGTTAGAGTGAGAGGTACTTGAGCAGTCGAGTCATCACAACAAGAGCCTGTGAAGTCTCTGATTTAGAGACGGGAGGGGGCAGCGTTGACGCCACGCACCCTGTTCACCCGAGGGCTTGCGCGGGGAGGCTCTGAACCCGGGAGCTTAGTGCAGATACCCTGGGACACTTTTAATTCCTTTTAAGAGGACGAGCCATAAATCTCTCTGTGTTGTCACAAATTTCCAAAGTGAAGGAGCCCTCGCAAGTGTCTCAATCAGAAGATGTTTCTGTTGGGGCCGGAAAAGCGTGACCATCCCGGCCTGGGCTGAGTGCAAGGCTCGGCCGCCAGCTTCAGTGGACACGCGGGAGCCAGGAGTGCAGAGGCCAACAGTGACCTCAGCTCTGCTCCCAGCCCGGGGCACGGGGCCTCAGGGCCTTGACCTTGACGAGACCCGTGCCCTCTGAACCCCTCAATATGGCCCCACACCCCAAGGCTCCCCAGTCCGGCGTCTGAGGAGGTCAGAGGGTGGAAACTTCGTTGACTCACCGCGGGACTTTCCAGTTGGGAAGCCAGGCTCTTCTTCTCGTATATTACAATAATAAAAAGTAATTACTGTTGCGATTGAATTTTTGCGCTATAACCACACCGGGTCCAGACATCTACATTAAACTAAGCTGTAGAACCTCTGGTAAAGATTTTTCCAGAGCTGCAAAGCTCTGAAAAAACTAGGAAACGTCCAACAGCTGCTGCAGCCACGCAAATATTACAGGAATGAAGACATTTCAAATAAGAGAAATGGCCGATTACACACATCTAAACAGCCTTAATGAAGAGTAGTTTCTTTTGGCTAATGTTACAGAAGTGAGGAATGAACCATTAGTTAAAACTATGAAGATAAAGACCTTTCATTAATCATGTAGGAGACTGGAGAAGGGGGAGAGAGGGTTGGTCCCGAGCTGGGAGATTACATTCAAATTCAGCCTGAAAAGCATGCTGTTTTTGAGTATCCGGTTTAGTATCGTGGAAACTAAGAAACTTTATCATTACCCGATACTTGTAGCAGTAAATAGGTATGGTGGTCCTATCTTAGAGTAGAATATTTAATTAAATGGGAAACCAATGACCTTTTTTAAAAAGAGCACAAACTTGTAGCATTCGTAGAAGTGTCTCTGCCTCTCTTGCTCTGTGCACTCAGAGGTCACCAGGCCCGTGTGTCCTGGGCAGGACAGAAGGCTTCTTAGCTGGCCCAGCCACCCCTCCCCCACTGTGGACTCCTTTCACTTTCCCAGGTTATCCTTCTCCTGCGTCCTGTGAGATTATTTCAGAGGACACAAAGCAGGGTTCTCTGGAGAAACAGAACCAACAGGGTGTATAGAAATGAGAGAGAGAGAGAGATTTGGGGTTGGCAAGTCCAAAGTCTGTAAGGTAGACCAGCAGACTGGAAATTCAGGCAGAGTTCTTATGCTGTAGTCTTGAGGCAGAATTACTTCATTTTAGGGAAAACTCTGTTTCTGTTCTTAAGGTTTTCAACTGATTGTATGAGGCCCACCCGCATTATGGAGGATAATCTACTTAAAGTCACCAGATGTTGACCATATCTACACAATACCTTCACAGCAACATCTAGACTAGTGTTCTACCAAACAACTGGGTACCATAGACCACTCAAGATGACACATAAAATTAACCATCACACCTCGTATCCGTTTCGAGAACATTCCAGAACTCTTTTGAATTCCCAAAGGAATCAGGTCCCCACAGCCACACTTGGCTGAGCACTGTGGCGAGCCGGGGATTGGGGGGGGGCAGATCATGGAAAAAGGTGGGTTAGTGGGATAGTGTTATTAATACTATTTCCCAGAGGCGGAAATGGAAATGTCATTTTCCTGTGTTCAAATTTTAATAAAATTTCCAAATTATAAACACTGAGAGGATACGACAAGGATTATTTAGGGTTAAAAGGATATTGCCATTTAAAATCAGGCAACAGGTTGCTACAGCTGTGAAACCAGGTTGTGAAAGTGTGAAACTCTGCCTGTCCTTTGTTCACTCAACCACACCATTCACACCGGGTGGCTAGACGTGTGTGTGGCTGGAGAGACAGGCCTCCTGCTGCCCCTGGGCGTGGTGAGGCCAGGGCACCACCTGCGCTGCAGCCGAAGGGGATCTATTTGTGGAAGGCGGCTGTTTAAGGCTCTCTGGACTCTGTGTTTTGCAAAGCGACGGCCAGTCCTGGAGAGATGGGCTCACTGGCCCCAGAGCCACAGCCGTCCTGTTGCTTCTGCCCGCAGGGCCCCAACTTTGCTCCGTCCTTCTTGCCCCTGCTGCTGTCTCTGATAGGGACATTCATGACTTCTTGACTTATGGATTCTTGGTCTCCAAATCCAGGAGAAAAGATTTCTGGGATTCGTTGTTTCTTTTTTGGGGGCAGGGTGACTGCGACTCTCTGCCTACGGAAACTTCCTCTTCCTTCCAGGGTGAGTGCTAATCCTTGTCTTCAGTTAAGCTCTCCTGGGCCCCTGTAGCCAGGGCTGACATCCCCCTCCTCTCATCTCCTGGAGGCTTATTCTTTCCATCATTCATTTAAAAACCATCTGATCTGGCTGTTGTTGATTTTTAGGTCCGGATTTTGTCTCTTCAACAAGGTTGGAAACTCTTTGAAAGCTTAGCTCAAGTGTCATAAAACCTGCCCTATACTGCACCCCGCTCTCCTGCAAACACACCCCCTCCCCACCCCAAACACACAAACAACTACACCTACCCAGGCATGTACACAAACACACACACACACACACACACACACACACTGTTCCCAGATAGAGCAGAGATATAATAAATACTTATGAGTGATGCTGATGACTTAAACCGCTTCACAAACTGGCATAAAATTTGACATATAATGACAGTTTTTACAGAAAAGAAGTTTACTTCAGAGTGTTATTTTATGTAGTTTTACCACCTTAAAATCGCGTTTATTGAGCAATTACTATGTGCTAAAGACTACTCTTTATGTATGCTGTCTTGTTAAATCTCACAACAGCCCTGCAAAGTAAGAATTCATATGCACATTATTTAAATGGCCAATTGTGACTTAGCATGCTTAAATAATTTGCTCAAGGTCATGCAGCTAATAAATGGTGGGATTGGAGGGTTTATACTTATTTGCAGCTACCAAACCATATCTGCGTACAAAGTAGTGTTGGCAAGGAGAGGAAACCATGAGAGAGTCCCTTCGCTGTGATACACTTCCATGTGGGATGGTAGGAAAAGGCAAGTCTGGGATCAAATGGTTTGGCCTACATATGCATTGGAGGTTATATAAGCCTAGGCAAAATCTTAAAGTCATATGAGTCTGGAAGTTTAGATTTCTTAGTCCATAAAATGGGGGTGAAACTAATTTTCCTACCCTGTAACTGACATCAGCATTGCAAAGTACTGACTATAGTTCCAGGGTTTACTTAGAATCATCTTCTATTGTTTTCATGGAGCATTCTTGATTTTACGATCTACCCAAGATGTAAATTCTACATGAGATTTGACATTTGTCTCTGGATACTTTTTGCATCAAACAAACATCTTGCCTTTCAGAGGCTGAAATCCGAAGATAGATGAATCACAAGGAATGTCAGTCCCTCTGCTCTTCAGTTTTCTTCTCAATTCTTATTGTAACCACCTCTACATCATACAGAGATCACTTCTGGTCTATTATTGTCATTTTCGATTTTAGAATATGATTTTGTTTTTCATTTATATTTTTATTAGGAAGTAATTTTTCTTCATGCAGTGCCACTTCTGAGGCAGTACACATTTGAACTGGCAAAGTTTGTCATACTGACATTAGCATAGTAAGTAGAAAAAGTCATTCCCAGTTTATCATTGATTGGTCAACAATAAATTACCATACCAATGCAAACAGAGAATGGAGAAAGGGGCCCAGAGAGAGGACGTGCACAGGCATTTTAGAATTCATCAGGATATGAATACTAGAGTCTCTTTCCCTCTCTCTCTCTCTCTTTCTCTTCGTAACAACAATAAGAAGCACTTTTGGGGGGTAGAGTTCTTAAAGGTCTACTGCACATATGAGAGACTCATGTTTATTTTTTCTTCTAAAAATGGACCACTAAAATCATCATCAAATGGGGTACAGACTATTGCTGAACGAGACTGTTCAAGTGTCTGCCCGCCCTGATCCCCCCACCCCAGCCTGGTTGAATCCATCACCAACCACCACGATCAGAGCTTCCCCTACTCCTCCCAACCCCCCCTGACTCCCATCTCTCTGTCCATCCCATACCTGACCTGCCAGGGTATCATGGGTGAGTCTCAGAGGGGCCTGCCAGCAACTATGGACACTAAGGCTGTTCTAAGAAGGAGTGTGTCATGGTGGGAGAAGTGTGACTCCAGATTGCCAACTCGTCCTGGTTTGCCTGAAACTTTCCCACTTGTAGCACTGAAAGTCCTGTGTCCGGGGAAACCCCCCTCAGTCCTGTGCAAACAGCTGGTCACCCTACACCATAATCTCTGTCCATTGGAGCAGGCCCTACCCCATATCCAAGAGACATACATTTTTAACTAGAATGGACTCAAAATTTGACTGTGTTGGTTCTCAGATGAAATTATGAGCCTAAAGATTTTCTGAAGTCGCTATTTTTTGTCTTAAAAATCTTCTATGATCTTATTAAACCAAAGTGACGTAAGAAAGTAATGTTTTTGAGTTGTGCCCCGCCCCTACTACTGTGCTGGGCTTTTTCTTAAGAACCTTCATTAGTTCTAATGATACGTCTTTTTTCCTTCCCTTATGCATTTTGAATGACAGGTACTTCTACGTCTCTATTGCCTCTGCTCAAAGACATCCCTTGTATGTGTTTCAGGGATAACATTTAAAAATAAAGCTTACCTTCTCTTTAGAGCGGTTCTGGTAGAACCCGACTCACGTTTGTATTGACCAATGGCTCTTCTAGAGTAGCTGTGAAACCCCATTCTCTAACCCTCAGTCGTTTTCTTTAGCCTTCCAGTGGGGTGATTTCCAGGCGCCATCAGATCAGCACCCAGCCAGGGCCGCTCAAGATGCTTTTCTGTATTAACGGCTCCAATTGTGAACGCACAGTGTCTCGCCCTGTCCCTCCATCGTGCTCTCACCCTGAGACCAGGACTTGCTGCTGCTCCTCCTTGGCTGATACTCACCTCTGGCCCTTCAGAGCCACCCCTCCCTGATCTCACTCAGCCTCCCTGGAGAATGAGGACACACACGGAATACCTCTCTGTGAGTCACAACCAGTGATCCTAAGCAAGTCACTTAATCTCTCGGGGCCTCAACTTATTTTAAATAGAGGATTAAAGTACCCAATGCGTAAAATTGCTAGGACATTAAATGACAAAATGTTTATTATAAAAGCACCCTGTAAACTCTGAATCACATACCAATATAATACATGACTATGCTTATTAGATTTAGTTGCCATATAGGATAAAAATAGACTACCATCTGGCTTAGTAAGGATTTGGTGTTGACCTGAGGGTAGGCAAGACCCCAGTAACTTCTGGAGGCTCCGCTCTTATATTTTGAAACAAGAGTAGATGCATTTAAGAAAGGAAATGGGGAACAGACTCACTGTTTTATAAATAGTAACAAACGTGCATTGAGTTAGCCTCCCATGGTGGGTCGTTAAGTTAGAAACAGGGGGGAATGGTGTATCAACTCAGCTGTGGTGGTACAAAGACCCCTCACAAGAAGTCCACAGCCAGGTCCTTGCTTACTTCAATGCGCACCTAGCCTAGGGCACAGTAAAGGCAGGGATGGAGGGTGAGGGGATGCAGTGGGATACGAGGCAGCCCTCCGTTTCCAAGGAGACCTGAGAGCCAGGAAAGAGCTTGCAGACGCTTCAGGAGGAGCTCTGAGTAGGAATTTGCAGAACATCTAAAAGCAAAAATATTTGGTGAGATCCACTCAGGATGGGGGTTCTTGCTGGTGTCTTGCAAATCTGACAGGGGTCTCCTGCGGAGTCCCAAGCACATTTATTCAGATGCAAACGCAGAAAACCCCCAATCACACTGCTCTCTTTGAGTTTTCAATTACTACTAAATACAGGGTATTGTATTCTGAAAAGTGTTAGTGACAGAACTATCTAAGTAAATCACTCAAATCTTGTTTTAAGTACTACCCTACATGGGGTTAGGGTCTAATTCTCCTGCCTTCATGGTAAAATTCTCTGTACACCATCCAACTTTAACTAACCACTAGTTGGACCACTGTATTAGGAATACTTTAAGTTCCAAGCAACAGAACGTCTGACTAAAAGTGACTTCAACCCTAAAGTGGTTTAACTGTCTCACATAATAAGTTTGCAGGTGAGGGTCCAGGTTTGGTGCAGAAGTTCATAAAACATCATCAGGATGCAGACTCACCCTTCCAGTCCTCGGGGTATCAGCTTTTTATCTGCAGGCTTGTACCAAAATAGCTGTCACTGAACCGACATCCTCTCCTTGCAAAGGTACGTTTTATTTAGAAAGGAAAAAAAAACCTGATTAAAAAAGGGATTTCCTTTTACAACAAAGGCAAATATTTCCTGGACGACCCTCTGGCAGCTCCCTCAAACCATCTTATGACCAGATCTGGGTCAAATAGCCACCCCTGGTTGCAAAGCAGTCTGGGAAAATGGGTATATGGTAAAGATGAAAGCTTGTCGTAATTGGCCTAAACCCATCATGAATCATTGTCTGGGGCTGATCAGATTGCCACCCTGAATACAATCAGGGTTTTGTTAGCAAGGAAGAAGGATGGGATAAATATTGGTAGACAGAAGATTTTACCACAGCTGAATAAAGCAACTCTAAGGTTTTAAATTCCAGTGGTGATGTAATCATCTTTATTTTGCTACAAGTAAACTGTCTGTCTTAAGACCCAATGACAGTTGTGATGGAATTTAGTATGGATGACTTAACAATAGAATTTGAAACAAGAGTAGAAGACATTGGACTGGTGTTATGAACCAACAATAATCAGACTGAAGGGGAATTTACTAGTCTATGTATCAACTATCTCTGTATATTCAGAGCCATGAACAAGATCTTCCAAATGAGTCCAAATGAATTATTCATATATATTTCAACTTCAGTTATTTATTCTTATAAGACAAATGCAATGATAAATTTCAGTGAAATATTTCTGAGGAACAAGATAGGTAGTGAATTTCTGTGTGGAGCTTTATAAATATTGGCACAAGATGGAAGGAACATTTGCATTAAAGCAAACGGCTTATAAACTGTGTCAGTGAGTAGCTGATCTCATAGGTTAAGTGCTATTGGGACATCAGCCCCAAAGAACCTAAAGCAGGTGCTCATTCAGATTGTGAGTTTCAATCATGGGATAAATTCTCAAGTTTAGTTCCTGTATGGAGACGAGACACCTTGAAAAAGTCACATCTGCTTCTGGTTACACTGAGCAGTCAAGAAAGAAAAAAAACTTAGCAAAAGGCATCACCATTATTGGAAATACCTCTGAGCAATTCTTACTTTCCCTTTGCTTTACTTTCTCTATTAATTTTTACCCTTCTTGTTGTGGTGTATGCAGCTGTTAAACCATCTCCCATCCTGTCTGATGCAGGAAGTAGGGTATAAACAAACACTTATCCAATCAACTGAACTCAAAACTTATAGTGCACACGTGTTCAGTGACATTGCGAATATAAAGAAAAGTCTTCCCCCCTTGTACAGGCCATTTAAACCTTTGTGAAAGTTGTTCTTTGTGTATGTGAAGCATCCCTCAAAAAGCAATGAGAAATACAAGTATATATATTTCAGAGTTCCACATCCAGAATGGCAATATGAGTTGCTATGAGGGCCTGTTCCTCTGCAAAACAAGCATAACTGAAGAAAACGATAAAGAACAACAAAAATCATTCAAACTTGCTGGAAGTTGTTCTGAGGGAATACAGCAAATCAAGAAAATTTACTCAGGAAAATCTACCTAACATCTGTAAGGACAGTGAGAGTCTTTGGCATTTGAACCATGGCTTCTTCTTTCTCTCACCTTCTTTAAAAGACATAAAATTATATAAAGTAATAATTTTGCAATGTGATTTTGGATTTCTACTATATTATATATGTGTAATATGCTTAACAATAATAGTACCAAAAAGAGGGGGAAAGAATATAGCTATATAGGAATAATGTTTCTGTCTCTCACTGGAATTAAGCTAGTATAAATCTGAAATAGATTCTAAGTTAACACATAAGAACATTAAATTAACCACTAAGAAAAAAATTCAAAAAATATAGGGAAAATCATTCAAGGAACAAAAATGTCACACTTGGCAATATTTAATTAATGCCAAGGAAAGCAGGAAGGAGGAATAGTGGAACAAAAAGGTCATATATGGAACATAGTGAAAAAAGTTAAATGTCAGATGTAAACACCTATATCAATAATAACATTAAGTATGAATGGATTTTGATTGGATCACAATCTAATCAAGAGGCAGAAATTGTCAGACTGGATAAAGATACAAGATTCAAGTGAATGCCGTCTACAGGAGATACCTAAAGTGTCTTGAATCTAAAGTACTCAAAGATATAAATAGGTTGAAAGTAAAAGGATGGAAAAGATATACCATACAAACAACAACTATAAGAAAGCTGCAGTGAACTTACTAATATCAGTCAAAATAGACTTTAAAACAAAAACATGTATTAGAGATAAAGAGGAACATTTTATAATGATAAAAGGATCAATTCATCTGGAAGATAAAACAATTACAAATATATATGCACTTAATAAACAGAGCCCCAAAGTACATGAAGCAAAAACTGACAGAATTAAAGGAAGAAATATACCATTCAACAATAACAGTTGGAGACATTCATACCCAACTCTCCATAATGGATATAGAACAACTAGGCAAAAAATCAACAAGGAAATAGAAGACTTTAGCAGCACTATAAACTAATGAGACCTAATGGACATCTATAGAAAATTCCATGCAACAGCAGAATATACATTTTTTTCAAGCATACATGGAAACTTCTTGAAAATTGACAATATGCTACTGTAAAACAAGCCTAAATGAATTTAAAATGATTGAAATAATGCAAAGTATGTTTTATGAACACAATGGAAAGAAATGAGAGGTCAATAACAAAGAAATTTAGGAAATTCACAAATATGTGGAAATTAAATAAATACTCCTTAATAACCAATAAGTCTAGAGGAAATCATAAGGGAAATTAGAAAACACTTTAAGATAAATAAAAATGAAGACACAACATACCAGAACTTATGGACTGCAGCTAAAGCAGTGCTTAGAGGGAAATGTATAGCTGTAAATGCCAATAATAATATAGAAGAAAGATCTCAAATTAACAACCTAACCCTCCACCTTAAGGCACCAGTAAAACAATAGCAATCTAAACCTAAAGCAAGCAGAAAGAAGGAATAATAAAGATTAGAGTGGAAGTTAGCAAAATAGAGAATAGAAAACAATGGAGAAAAATCAATGAAACCAAAAGTTGGTTCTTTGAAAAGATAAAATTGACAAACTTGAGCTAGAAAAGTATGTGTATTTCAAGAAAATGAAATCAACGTTCACCTTATAATCTAGAGTCATCTCCCTGAAAATTTGGTTTTCTAGATAAGATAGAGTATAGAATGTAAAGTTGAAGGTCACAGCATAAATAATAAATGCCTGATATGGAAAGCACTTAACTGGCTTAAATAATAGCTGCCTATGCAACAGGACTCTTTCTTAACAGGGCTCAGAACTGATACCAGGACGGCAAATCCTGTTGCCCCCCTAAGAGGAGGCACGGTGTCCAGTCAAGCCCTCCCACGTGGTCACCGCTACTGTGGACCTTCCCACAGGGTCTGCACAGCCCAGGACACAGCTGCACCAGCCCCCTAGACCCACACCCTTCTCTCAGAGCGCCCCTTTGCCGCTTATTTCCTCGGTCAGTGTCACTGCTCCCGTTGCCCTGGTGGGATGCAACACACCTTTTCTATATTTTATGCTCTGGGGTAAGTTTGCAGTAAGAAAATGAATGAAGCACAGTAAAGGCTGAACAATACCCACAGTGTGTTCGGCTAAATGCCATGCTCCTCGGGATGCCAGATGTAGCAAGAAAAAAACCCAAAAAGAAGCCCAGTTAAATTAGAATTTCAGATAACCAAGTAATTTCTTGGTGTAAGTATGTCCCATGCAATATTTGGAAAATATTTATACTTAAAAAATTATTGTTTATGCAAAATTCATATTTAACAGGGAATCATGCATTTTATCTGGCAACCCTACATGCTCTGGAAAGGGAAAAATCCAGGAGAAGCCTTACAAGGTGAGTTGGTATTGGGTGGGGGCAGGGGGGCTACATCTCCCTACAAAGAATTTACTTTTTATTGGGGTAGAGTTGTTCTACAACGTTGTGTTAGTTTCTACTGTGCATCGAAGTGAAGCAGAGTTCCCTGGGCTCTACAGCAGGTTCTCAATAGTTATCTATTTTATACACATTAGTGTATAGATGTCAGTCCCAATCTCCCGGTTCACCCCACCACCCCACCCCCCTTGGTGTCCATACATCTGTTCTCTACATCTGTGTCTCTATTTCTGCCCTGCAAACCAGTTCATCTGTACCATTTTTCTAGGTTCCACATACGTGCGTTAATATGCGATATTTTTCTCTTTCTGACTTACTTCACTCGGTATGACAGTCTGTAGGTCCATCCACGTCTCTACAAATGACCCAATTTCATTCCTTTTTATGGCTGAGTAATATTCCATTGTATATATGTATACCACATCTTCTTTATCCATTAGTCTTTTGATGGACATTTAGGTTGCTTCCATGACCTGGCTGTTTCTACAAAGACTTTTTAATGATGGGACTATGTTCAGCCTCCCAGGAACAAGCAGGACCAGAGGTGAGATTGTGGATTCAGTGGCTCAGAGGCAGTGGAAGGAGTGACACAGGCTTCTGTGCAAGGTGGTTTGCCGTGTGCAACCCTGACTTTGGACCAGAATCCCACCTACGTGAGAGTTCAGCACTTCTGTCTATCTACCTGTCCTGAAGAACTATCTAATATTTCCAAGGTACTTTAATTCGTCACAAATCCTCTACACTGGCAACGTGCTGGCCATGAGGAGAATTTCTTTGACTTTGAGTGACCAGGATTGAGTTATGATAAAGTGATATTCATAAAAGCACACTTATGTGTTCATGTGTATACTCTTATATACTGTCTTTTATGCTTACTCTGGCTAAGACCTGTGTAATAGTAATATCAGACAATTGTAATACCTCTGAAGAAATGGAGACAGCATCCCTGAAAATTGAGTTCGATCATATAATATGTTGTGGTTCAGTGTCCCATGATGGCTGTAGTTAGAACTCCAAGTTTTGCTCTCTTATGCAGACAGTAAAAGACATCTGGCTTATGTGGGAGCAGGAGGAGGGGAGAAGAAGGGAGAAAAGAAAAAAAAGGAAGAGAGATAGGACACAACAAAAAGAGACAAAGAGAAATAGGGAAAAGGATGCCCAATACCTAATTTCTCATTAGGTTTAATGAACTTTTCTTTAACAATTAAGCTTTTAGTCTTTTTAGACTTGGAAAATCTTTGAAAAAAATTAAATCATCTTAGGAACACAAGTAAAAGCACTATGGAATTCAAATGGCCAAGCCAGAGTGTTTTTTTGGCTGTGTTGGGTCTTCGTTTCTGTACGAGGGCTTTCTCTAGTTGCAGCAAGCTGGGGCCGCTCTTCATCGCGGTGCGCGGGCCTCTCACTATCGCGGCCTCTCTTGTTGCAGAGCACAGGCTCCAGACGCGCAGGCTCAGTAGTTGTGGCTCACGGGCCCAGTCGCTCCGCGGCATGTGGGATCTTCCCGGACCAGGGCTCGAACCCGTGTCCCCTGCATTGGCAGGCAGATTCTCAACCACTGCGCCACCAGGGAAGCCCCAGAGTGTTTTTGATGCAGTGATTCTCTCTCTATAGTTGGTATATCTTCCATATGTAAATACACGTAAGTAAATATATTTATCTATAATTAAATATAATGAATTAGGTTTTGCCCCCAAAGGGTTTAAGGATAGTCTATCAGTATTTTTTGTGATATATATTTGTGCCTCCTTGGAGGTGATTGTAGAAATAGGAATAGATCCTGAAGCAACGGGGTTTGTTTTCTGATTGTTTCCTTACCCAGCGCACTCTGATTGGTAGAGAGAATATCCCTGCCCTCGTGGGGCTGATGCTCGCTCTCCCCACGCCACCCGTGCTCTCGTGCATCAGCTGCACCTCACGATAAGCATCAGAAATTCATTTCCCTTTTGGTTTGATTCTGTGCAGGACTGGCCTTGTGGAATGTGGTCTGTGCCATCACCCAGGCCCCCGCTCAGAAGGGCCTCATGCTTAGATTAATGCCCCGCTCTCTCCAGCCTGGAATTCTTCACACTTTCTGTATAAGGCCCTCCCCTATTTTTTTTTTTGCACTGGATCCAGTAGCCAGTTCCAAATTTAATCACTCCACCCTTGTGCTTCCAAGATCTCGCCGTTTTTTCTTCCTCATCACATCGGAGGATGTAACTAAAGAATGTGGTACTCTGCCTTCTGTCCTGACCACTCTTCTGTGGATTAAATCTCAGTTTTTATAACCTTTGAGACCTGGATAGCACTTCACAGCCAAGAACTTTCCAACCATCAGACTTCATTGTGGTTTGGCTGACTGTGGGCATATTTTACTTCATTACTCCAGTTGGTAGAGAATAGGAAGAAAAACAGGATGCCCAGGTTAGGGATGAAGGCGGCAGGAGAAATCAGATTTTCCTAACTCTGGTCTCCAGTCCAGCAAGCCAGACAACCAGGAAGCAGTCAGGAGCCGCCGATGTGAAAATGCTGATCGCTGGATGCTCAGACCTCTGCAGATGGGCAGTTTATCAGTGCTGCAGCCTGGAGAGGCCGTGGAGAGTTCGGTCTGGCTGCCTCTTATTAATTTGTTTTGGATGCTCCTGTAATTTACACTTGCTGCAGATTTGTGTTTTCAGTAAATGACTAGAGTAAAACACATCACAGCTTTACTTGGCCAGGGTTGGCTGAAATCCACAGCTGGGGCTGGTATTCTTCAGGGCATGATAATTTTCTACCTTTAAGATACTCATCAAATCTCTAGAGGTAATGAGGGTTTCCCTTACTTGTGGGATTTAATCCATCCTACCTTGTTGTCAAGCTTTCTTCACCTCAATTTGTTTTCTTGTTTGTTTGTATTATATCTGTGTGTGTGTCTGTGTGGTATACATATATATATATATCTCATATATATAAATCACATATATATATATATTACATATTATACATATATATTTTTGGCACAAAAGAGGTCTCAAAAATGTTTGTTGGATTTGAATCTATATTTTGATTAATCAGAAACACTGTTCTCTGAAAAGTTTAGAAAAGACCCTGGCTATCTGTCTCCTGGTTTTCCAATTTGACTTTGTCTTTTGTAGGTCCACTGAACAGGAATCATTCCCCTCCCTCAGCAATGGTTTTGTGGAGTTGTATTTTCCGAGTGGCGAAAAGCTTTCAGCTCTAAAGTTAGTAATCAGATTAAACTCAGGTGAAATGCCGCAACAGGATATCAGAAAGATCTATTTTCTATTTTGCAGTCTGTAATACCCATTTTAGGTAAATCACAAGTATTCTTATAATAAAGGCTATTCCCCTAACAAAATTAGAGACGGCGTGATCTTCCTTTTTTAAAAAAACAAAACCCACAGCTTTCTCATAGAGAGAAAAAAAGTTTAGTACCCGTGATCACAACAGCCATTTAAATATACAAAGGCAAGGCTCCCCTAGCCCTAAACGTACCCCCTTTCCCTTTTTAGAGCTCTAGACTTTCCCTCTTCATTCTCAAACGTTGAAAGCAGTTCATAGATTTTCAGGAACGATGGCACATTTTCAAACATTCCCTGGAAAGGGTGTAACCCTGCATTTCTCATTTATCTACTCCCCTTACATCAGCCTGACACTTGCCACCCCAGACATTTTTTACTGCGGTTCATTCAAGGGTGAACCAGAGAGAATTGCCTTCTTACCCAGAGGGGAAAGCTGTGAGCATCAAGGAGCAAGCAAGGTGTCCTCAAGGAAGCAAGCTTGACAAATAAGACACGGCTCCATTATTTCTCTCCCTTCTCCAAAGCTGTTTTGTTTCTAATCCATTTTTTCCATACGTTTTGACTCCTTTGGAAAAGTCTTGCTATTTCCTAAGAAAAGACTCAGAGTGGAGCAAGCTATCCAAGCCCACTGCTCAGTGTGTGCAGGCCAACATGTGGGAGGCCGCTGGTTTACAGAAATGGGATACACTCTGGGCTTGCCCTTCGTCAAGTCCTGTATCCCCACGGCTACTTCGCTAGCGTTGAGACTTGCAGGCATCTAAGGAAACACTTTGTGGAAGCCATTTATTCTCTGGGCTTCTTGACTGCTAGGATGATGTCGCCCACCCTCCTCTTGTTTTATTCCAGATGTATAACATTAACACAGACTTTGGCGGTCATTACTTGTCTTTTCATAGTCCTCAAAATGGCCTGCACTTCCAAAGATGGAGCTGGCACCTTTTCCAGCACTGACACAATCGGAGGTCCAGTGCATATGGGGGTGGGAGTGGGGATAGGGTAGGTCCACTTCCATTCACTGGGGACCCCAATAACATTATAGACCCAAGAATATGTCTAGTTCTCAAGTTAGCAGCTTATTTAGCACTTCTTAGGGATCAATGAGAAGAGCTTCGGACTGCTTTCACCAAGTTATGGAAGTTATGGGCTAAATGCACTTACAGGGTTGCTCAACTGCAGAGATGCTTGCACAGGTATTGTGACTCTAACTACGAACGTCTCCATCATGTCCTACCTCAGTCACCCCACGTGAAAATAGTGTGCTCGGGAAGCAAGCATAGCTTTGATACAAATCCCCTAGACCCTTCTTCTAGCCAGATGGTCGACCCCCCTATCTGTGTTATTTCTTATACTGAGGTGCACATATGCTGGGAGTGAAAACCGTGCGGTCTCGAGAAGGCAGTGTATTAGTTATCTGTTGCTGCCTAACAAATGACCCCAAAACTTAGTGGCCTAAACGATTATCCTTTATTATTTAGGACAGTTTCTGTGCATCAGGAATTCAGTTAGGGCACAGCAAGGTGGCCTGTCTCTGCTCTGTGCCTCCTGGGGTCTCAGATGGAAAACTCAAAGGTTGGGGGTTGAAATCATCCGAAGGCTCATGAATCTCATATCTGGTCATTGATGCTGGCTGTTAGCTGGGGGCCCAGCTGGGGCTGTGGGCCAGGACACCCCCATGTGACTCTCACCCCCATGTGGCCTGGATGACCAGCTGCTAAGTGTGACCACCTCAAGACAGAGAGAGAGCCAGGCAGAGCTGTATGCCTTTACGCCTGGCCTTGGCAGGCTTGTGGCACCCTTCCCACTGTGTTCTACCGGCCAAGGCGGTCACCAAGGTCTGCCCTGGTTCGAGGGGAGGGAACATGGACCTCCCGCCCCACCCCGCTTTGCAGATGTGTCGATCGTACTGCCTGAGTGTGTGGGATGGGATGTGTATTGGTTCAGCCACCTTTGAGGAATTCAATCTGCTGTGGGGACCTCCATGTACACTGGCTCTCCAGTGGAAGTGGGGGGGTTCATTATCAACATTAAATAGCACAGGCACCTCCTGAATAAATCCTACTGGAACTCTGCGAGACCTACAGGGACTCCAGGCCTCCTGTGGGAAACAGAGGTCAGAAAGCCCAACAGTTCAGTGAAAGCCCTAGAAGACCTGGCCAACTGGAAACAGCTGATTGCCCGACTCTTTCCCCAGTTACGCTTCTGGATAAATGTCTGGAGAGCACAGGGCTCAGCTAGTGAAGAGCCAGCTGAAGCAACACTGTAAAAACAGTGCCCTACACTGGACTGTGCTTGATGTTTTTGTAAGTCCTATCCCATCCGATTCACCAGAGAGCAAGCCGGTTGAGGTGTGGATGGTCTTTCACAGAGATTCCGTGGTTAAACAAGAAAAACACTTCTCTGTCCAAGGATTTTACTTTCTAGTTGGAGGAGACGAACAACAAACAAAACAGAATAAACAAAGTGACAAATGAGTGAGAAAATGCTAGCGAGGGATGGACATTTTGGTAACACTGGCCCAGCGTGATGCGGGGGATGCACACAGCATCACACCTAGCACAAGCCTCTAAGAATTGTCACAGCATCCGTGGGTTCCCACCTCTTAATTCTCTTCCCTCCCTTCCTTAGCCCAGTGTTCTAGACATTATGAAAAGGAAACCGATGAAAAGACGAGTAAGAGCTTCTGGCTGTTGAAAATATTTTCACAGTATTTTTGAGTTTCTCAGGTAACGCTGCCTATGAATGTTGTTGTCTTCATCTGGAAGAAGGTAAACTGCAACTCCTTGGGAACCTTGTTGAAAGTCTAGGCGTGAGGCTCCGCCCTCCCCTGGGCTACCTTCTTCTTTCTTTTCACCTTGACTGATGAGGTGACCTCTCAGGGGGTCTCACCTCTTCATCTCCCACCAAAACCCCCAACCACATTATCTATAAAAGACAGCAAGGAAAACACTAGATGCTCACAGTTTACTATGCTTATCATTCTTTTTAGGTGGTGGGATTGCGATTTCTAATTTTCGATAAATTTTATTCATTCCAACTTTCTTCTTAGTGTTTTCTGCACTCTCCAAGTTTTCTTCAATGAGTGGGCATTACTTTGTACTCAAGAAAAGAATACACATTTTTTTAAAAAGCAAATATTGTTATTCCTCAGCTTAAAACCCTTCATTGGCCCTTCATTGACTCTCCATTGCCTGAAGCAGAAAATCCATAACCTCTGGATTGGTCCCTTCCCCTCCAGGACCTGGCCCCTCCTGATCTACCTTCTCACTTTGTCCCTCCTCAAGCTCATTCCCACCCACACCCCACTCCCTGCCCCAACACCACACCTGCCCAGACATCCTGGGACCTGCCAGGGCCCTGCCACCCCCTCGCCCTCTGGTGGAATCTCCACTTCCTCCCTGCCAGCCCCCCTGCACCCCTCCTGGCACACTCTATGCTCTCTTAGGAGGCATTTCAAGCTCACCTCTGCTGACTCTCCCTCTCCCTCTGAGCCTCCTCTCTCACCCAATCTTTTTCTTTCCTTTTTTTTAAAAATTTAAGTATAGTTGATTTGTAATGTTGTGTTAGTTTCAGGTGTACGGCAAAATGATTCAGTTCTCTCTGTGTGTGTGTGTGTGTGTATATATATATATATATATATATATATATATATAAATATATATATATATTTATGTATATATATATTCTTTTCCAGATGCTCTTCCATTATAGGTTATGACAGGATATTGAGTATAGTTCCCTGTGCTATACAGTAGGTTCTTGTTGGTTATCTATTTTATATATAGTAGTGTGTATCTGTTAATCCCAAACTCCTAATTTATGCCCCCCTTTCCCCTTTGGTAACCATAAATTTGTTTTCTATGTCTGTGAGTCTGTTTCTGTTTTGCAAATAAGTTCATTTTATCATTTTTTTTAGATTCATCATATAAGTGATATCATATGATAGTTGGTGTGAGGTGATACCTCATTGTGGTTCTGATTTGCATTTCTCTAATAATTAGCAATGTTGAGTATCTTTTCATGTGCCTGTTGGCCATCTGTATGTCTTCTTTGGAAAAATGTCTATTTAGCTCTTCTGCCTGTTTTTTAATTGGGTTGTTTGGTTTTTTTTATATTGAGCTGCATGAGCTGTTTTGTATATTTTGGAAATTAATCCCTTGTTAGTTGCATCGTTTGCAAATATTTTCTTCCATTCTGCAGCCACATGTAAAAGAATTAAATCAGAACATTCTCTAACACCATGTACCACAAAAAAAAAAAAAAAGTAACAAAAAAACCCTCAAAATGGATTAAAGCTGTTTTGTTTCTAATCCATTTTTTCCATACGTTTTGACTCCTTTGGAAAAGTCTTGTCACTTGACTAGACACTATAAAACTCTTAGAGGAAAACATAGGCAGAACACTCTTTGACATAAATTGCAGCAATATTTTTTTGGGTCCATCTCCTAGAGTAATGGAAATAAAAGCAAAATCAAACAAATGGGACCTAATTAAACTTAAAAGCTTTTGCACAGCAAAGGAAATGGCCCAGCCTCTTTCTATAGCAATCTGCATGGCGTCATGCAGCCTTTCAGGGCTGTTTCCTCACTAGACTGGAAGCACCCTGATGGCAGGCTCAGTGACTTTATTACTTACGTAGTTTTTTCTCTCTTTTTGACTTTGTGGAGTTCTTTGTGCCTAGCGCAGTGTCAAACACACAGCAAGTGACCCATACAATTACTCACTGAATGTCTGCCTGAGTTTCAAGATGCCTACACAGCAATTATAGATCACTAGAGTCTTTTTTCTTTTTCCAGTAAAGGCCACTTGGGAATAAAACCACCAAGAGTCCTACATGCAAAGGAACATCCTAAACACAAATGGCCCTCTTGTGCTGTTGGCTGAGCAAGGTTACCCCACTCTACCCGTGCTGCCCTGTGCTCTTGCAGGGGCCCCTTCCCTGGCTCAACAGCCCAGAGAGCTGGGACTTCTAGACTGTTCTTTTCACATGTTTCCCCAGAAAGTTCCCTGAGGACTCTCTGACTGGTATACCATAGGTGCTTGTTTAATGCTCATGGCAGGATGAATTTCAAACTTAGGTGCTCCATGTGCCAGGAAGTGTCCCGTCAATATCAACAGAGGCATTAAAGCTGGATGCGCGAGGCGCCCCTCGGAGAGTTGTGCGGTTTGCTTCCCGCACTGGGGCATGCGATCGGTGGGGTGAGGGGGGCTTCCACCCCATGCCAGCTCCTCCAGGCCCCCGGCCAGCCGCGGGGCTGCCCGCGTGGATCCGGGGCGTTCCGCTTCACGCCAGCAGAAAGTAAGCAAAGTAAGCCAAGCGTTTGAGAAGCGCCTGCCTTTCTTCCTTCCCACGTTAAACTCCAGATTCTCGGTTACTTTTGAGTTCTCCTTCTCTGTCGTTTCTCCAGAGCTTTGCCAGTCCTGAGACTGAAGCGTCGCAGAGCGTCACCCTTTAAGAATGTGAACTGATTCTGTCCCAACACGGCTTTGCTTAATAACATACTCTGCAAATTCAGGGAGCTCATTTGGGTAAAACACAGTTTTTCCTTTTCATGTGTTTGCTGCTTTCTCCAAACAGACTCTCGGAAAGACTGCAACCTCAGCAATTCAACAATTTGGAACTGAAAATTCTAGAGTCTGGAATTTCGTGTCTCTTCTGATTGAAAAAATAAAAAATTTCTTTGAAGTGTATGAATTTGTGCTTGGCAGTGCTTTCAGCTGGCATCGTTTCATTCTCACAGGCCAAGCTAAAGTGGGAAATATTATTCCTCAACCCTTCCCCACCAAGATTCTCTGCCTTCTAGACCTTCCACACAACTGGGACAAGAGTCCTCCCTAAAACGGAGTGTGGGTCCCCTTCCAGCACGCCGACCACAGAGAAGAATCCCCCGACCGCCTCCTCTTCATCTTCCTAACTACCCTCTCACCATCCAAAGTGACACACGCTGCGGAACACAGCTCCTTCTGAAGTATCGGAGGATGGATGATGGGGCAGCGTCTATCAGTCAAGTCTCCTCTGTCCTGGGCAGTGCAAGCGTGGGGCAGGAGGTGTGTGACATTTCAGAGGAGGGGGCAGTTCCACCCAACCGGGAGACGCGTGTGCCTTGCTCCGCCCATGGACTCTGCCTTCCTGTCATGGTGGTGATGACAATGGCCAGTTGACATGTTATCTCTGCATTGAACTGGGTGCACAAACACCACTAGACTCCTTTACTGCATCCCAGAACAGCAGAAGAAAGTACCACTTGGAGTTTGGGAGAAGTAAGGGTCCACCAAGTATGTTAAAGGGCTGCTTTATCCTAATGAAAACAAACGACAGCACCTGCTACCCAAGAAAATAACGCGGCTGGGTCTCCAAAGCATCCTCATCACCCCGTACTCTGGGGATCGTTCGAGAGTGCCTGGTGGGGACTAAACTACTGCATTATTTTGAAGCTGAAAAGACAGAAACTTTAGGAGCCAAAAAGGTTGTTTGCTTTTTGAGGTAGAGATCAGAATATCTCTATTAGAGACATTTGGTCACAGAAAGACTGCCTACCCATTGCCCAGAGGAATCCCTGAATGCAGCAACGTAACCCAAACAAAGATGCTCCAGGCTGAGATGCTGTGTTCAACAATATCATCTGAGCACATCACTGGCACCGTTGCCCCCATAGCTGGGCTGTCTTATGCCCGAGCATTATTGTTCTTAGGGGTGTGTGTGCCCAAGCACTTGTTCCCAAGAACTTGGGAGCTAAAGGCAAAGGCAGTGGGAACATCTGGCTGATCTTCTCTTCCTCTGACCCTGGAGGGAAAAGTACGGGAAGGATGGGAACGGCGTGGCTCACACCCTGGGCTGGAGGTTTATGTCTTCTGCGTGGTGTTTTCTAAGACTGAATAAGTAGCGCTGCAGGAATGGGTGGTGGATGATTCTGGACTTTCTTGCTCTGGAGTGTTTGATGGACCGTGAATGTCCTGTTGAGACCATGGAGCCGGACCACACACTTTAGGTGGGAAGGGACTTTGCACTGGAAGGGAATGGGTGTGCCCAACCCGGTCATCAGAGGAAAGGTGAATCCTGGGGTCAGACATCTGGGGAAAGAAGGCTGTGAGCGAGGGAGAGTTGCGGCAGTTCTGGGGGTGGGTGGGATCCAGGGCCTGCCGCGTGGCTGTGGGCTGGGATCCAGGTGGGGGCTGTCTGGTAGGGCACCCCTGGGGTCACGCTGGGGCCTGTGTCTGGACCCTGAGAGCACACCCTCCAGGAGCAGCTGTGGGCCACTCTCTGAGCTGTGCTTTTCTAATCCCAAGGGCTCTTGGTAAAGTGTCACCGTGGACAGACTCCTGTCTCACTCTTGCTGTGGGGAGCATGAGCATTAGTGTGGTCTCCCTGGGGCCACCAGCAACCAAGGCAGCAGTGGGAGCCAGGGAAGAAGCCAGGGGGCCTTAGCAACTCATTCTGGTAGTGGGATGTAGAAGGCAGCTTCAAAAATGGCCCACGATGACCCTGGCACTTACACTCTTATGCAATCCATCCCCTTGACTGACTTGCTTCTAACCGAGAGAAGAGAACAAAGGTGACGGCGAGTCTCCTCTCTGATCAGGTTATATAAGGTTGTGATTCTGTCTTGCTAGCAGACCCTATTGCATTCTTGACTTGCCCTCAAGAAGCCATGTTGGAGAGGCCCATGTGGCAGGAACTGAGGTGGCCTCTGGCCAACAGTCAGCAGGGCACTGAACCCTGCCAGCAACCACTTGACCTTGAGTATGAATCTTTCCCCAGTGGAGCCTTCAGATGAGACCCCAGCCCTGGCTGACAATTTGATTGCAGCCTGTGGGAGACCCTGAGGTAGAGGACCCAATTAAACCATGCTTAGATTCCTGACTCACAGAACCTGTGACATAATAAATGTGTGTTTTTTAAACTGCTAGTTTGTGATTATTTGTTATCCAAGAACAGATAAACCAGTATAGGTAGTGCCCAAAAAATATCTGGGAAGATGTAACTGGGAGATGCTACTACTGGCAGTTGGGGCGCCAGGGAATAACTACAGTGAAAATATGCTACTAAAAGGAAGACAAATTTATTTTATAGTCACAGGCTGATGAGGTTAGAAGAGACTGGTTATTGGAGAAGTTGCCTGTGAAGTATTTATCTGCTAAAACTACGCTTCTCACCCTTTGCTCAGAACCCACCTCTACCCTCATTGTCATCCCATTACCTGGACCCTGCCTCCCTGCCTTCCTTGTTGGGTCAGTGACTCCGCTGGACCATGGGCCTGTCTTTGATTTTAGTTTATCCAAATGCAGTTGACTTCCACTGGCCCTTTACATTGCATCTGGTGATCAAGGGCTGCTCCCCATCCCCTGCAACCACCCCGTGCTCAGTTCTGGGTTTGGGGACATCATATCCCAAGTGGAACCAGAACCTCAGAGCCCTCATATGTCTACAAGGGCGATTAGACATGGTATGCAACTGTTCAAGAAAGGCTTATAGCAATTAATGTATAATCAGTTCAAAATGAGTTAGTAACAGGAGCAAAGAACAAGATTTGAGGGAATATCATACAACTTCTAAATCTGAAGTCTTTGGAGGACAGCCATGCCTCACACAGGATCACTGTTTCAAAAGGAATTCAGGGTAGAACATGGGACAAAATCCAGGCCAACCCATGCTGGCAACGTCTCTTTGGCCTGTGGTCCTTTTACCAGATGTGATCTTTTGGTATCTGTTCATTACTGGTGGCAATTCCAGATGAGACCCATCACCATGAGAGTCTGGAGAAAGCTCAGGGGAAGTTTGTCATCCAGGAAGTTGCTACCTCCTGTCACTCCATACGTCTCAGCTTTACTCTGTCTCACGAAGACCGAGACCTAATTTCTCAATACGTTTCACTTGGTTGGAATCCAGTTGAAGTGGAGAATTTGGATATTTCAAAGTTTGAAGTTGGAATTATCTCATCTTAATTCTTTATCAGCCTTTTTAGCTTAACTTCTCAGATATGGTACCTGATGGACACTCCCTTCGAAGTTGCCTTCTTGATGTTGCAAGTTCTGACATAGCTACAAGTTTTGATGAAACACCGAAACACCTTTCGGCAATAAACAAAATGCTGTGTTTAGGAAATTACCCACATTTTTTTTTGTTGTCAAAATATTTTTTCTACTTAATTTGCTTTATATCAAAGTGTTTGGATTAAGTTTATTTTAAATATAAACTGTTTGGAAGGTTTTCTTTACTACACCAGTCATTTGTACCTCCTCATTCTGAAAAACCATAAAAATACATCACTACCTGGAAATGAAGAACGATGAAAGGATGCACATGTGTGACCACGTTCTCAGGCTTGGCCATTACACAGAGGTTCCTAGACAAAGCTTAAATCAGACAATGAGGCCTGCAGCACGCATAATCTCCTGAAAGTTTTTGCATATCGTGTTTTTGGTCTTGGGAAGCTGGTTGGTTTCTAGACAAGGAGGGAAGTGAGCTGGGTGAACCTAGGGGTTAACAAAACTGGGTCCTACAGGGTGCTGGTGATGTCATAGCTCCAGACTTAGTGTTGGGCCAGATAACTCCCAACCCTTCTATCCTGATAAAGTTAGTTGCCAATGTCCTCATCCCACCGTTGGAAAGGGTGAGTCAGCGAAATTCTGTGGCGTAGGGTCTAGAGTGTGGGTGTGCTCATCTGGGGCAACAGGAAAGTTCAGACACAGGGAAAAAGCAAAACTGGACTGCGTGTGCTCAACTTCCTTTCCTTGGCAGTGGGTCTCCAGGGATCTGGCCTTGGCCTGGGTTCTGGGAGCTAGCCAAGCATGGAGGAGGGACGTGGCTGCCGACCCAGAGCCCAGAATCAACGTTCAAAATCAAACAGGCAGAGAAAGAAGAATAGGAAGGGCCTGGGAACAAAGGTTGCAGCATGAGCAAGGCCAAGGGCACAGAGAAGGAGCAGAGGGCAGAGACTGGGAGATTCTGTGAGGTGCAGGGACCTCTGTGGGGCCCTATGGTCTTGTTTCTGGGTGGAGAGGGAGCAGGAAGGCAGACTAAGCACAGCAAAACCAGGGTTCCCAAGCCAGGAATGGAGTCTGAAGAGTTGCCAAGACGGAAGAGAGGCCAGAAGCTGATGTCAGAGCCACAGTCTAGAGTTAGCAAGACAAGACCAAGTTCAAATGAGGACCAGTAGCAAGTGAGATGGGCTGGGGAGAGGGAAAGCTTTGGTCTTGACAGGAAGCCCGTTTCCGTTTCTGTCTGCATGAGCAAATCAAACAGTACATGATGTATGGGTGGGTCAAGTATGTATTGACAGGGCCTGGGCTGGAAGGGATACTTTGTGCTTAACATGGTTGCTCCTTGCACAACCAGCGATGGAATAGAGCATCAATGGCTCAGGACAACTTCATCCTCATGGTGGGTAGAAGAGACACAAATCGTAAGGCCCTGAGACCCTGAGTCTATTGCTTCCCATTCATTCATGGGGAACAGCATCTACCTATGGGAATGAGCCATCTTTGAGGGCTACAAGGCAGAGGCTGGATTTCATTATCTGGCCTGGAGCTCCAGGGGCCAGGCTGAGGTCTTGCAAGGGGCGGGGGAGGCAGGTTCTGAATTAGGACATTCAGTGGACATGTTCTGGAAGCCTGTTTAGTGCTTGTCATCCAGGCTGAACCCTGGGGATGCTCTTGCTGCTGGAAGAAAACCTGCTGAGGAGGGAGGTTGCAGACCTATAGGCTAGAGGATTCATTTTTCTTTGCTGAATTTTAGCCACTTTCAAATTTTCCTGCTTCAGTTATTTTGTCATTAGGATTTTTTTTTTTTTTTTTTACCTTATTTTTTCCCCCTCCGCCAGTAGGAAAATGTGTGTCTCACATTTCTCTTGAATGTCATCTCCACTTTCACCCAAGGGCAGGGGCGGATCTGGTTTCGTGGGGCCTGAAGCTTACACAATTTGGGAGTTGTCCTCTTTAAGAAAAAGAATATAAAAATTTTAACATGAAATTAGGTACATAGTGAAAATATTAATTTGGAATGAGAAGATAAGCCACAGTATGTTACAAATTTTAAAAAGCTGTCAAATAAAAAGCTGTCTAGACCTAGAAAAATATCATACTATTTTTATTAATTAGCTGCCTGACTGTAATACCCTTTTCCTACTTTTTTGGCTGCATATTCTTTTTTTTTTTTTTTGGAGGTCATTCATTCCGTAGACATTTATTGAATGCTTACTGTGTGCCAGGCCTTGCTCTAGGCTCTGAGGACACATCCATGAACAAAACAGCTTCTCTGTATCGTTCCAATTTTAGTATATGTGCTGCTGAAGGGAGCGCTTGACACTTGGCTGCATACCCTGATCACCTCTTCATATAGCAACAATTTTATACTATTTTTTGTAGAGAAAATGAAAAGCTACTTCAATCTTCTTTTGAGCTTGGTTGTTTTACCATCTGATAGTTTAGAAAAATTTCCTTTAGCTTCTCAACTCATTTTTGATGATGGCGTGTAAAGTTTTTGGATGATTATCAAACTTGGGAAAATCTCTCTCAATCTTCCTTTCCCTAGGGGCTGTTATGGACACACTCAACTTTTTGGATTCCTGCTGCAAGTTCATGCCCTCTGAACACAAGAGTTCTTTTTTTTTTTCTCCTTACTTTTATTTTTTTAACATCTTTATTGGAGTATAATTGCTTTACAATGTTGTGTTACTTGCTGCTGTATAACAAAGTGAATCAGTTATGTGTATACATATATCCCCATATCCCCTCCCTCTTGAGCCTCCCTCCCTCCCACCCCTCTAGGTGGTCACAAAGCACCGAGCTGATCTCCCTGTGCTATGCAGCTGCTTCCCACTAGCTATCTGTTTTACATTTGGTAGTGTATATATGTCAGTGCTACTCTCTCACTTCATCCCAGCTTACCCTTCCCCCTCCCCGTGTCCTCAAGTCCATTCTCTACGTCTGTGTCTTTATCCCTGAACACAGGAGCTCTGATCAATTCTATTCTGCACTGTTCCCAACAAAGAAGAACAAAGCTGCACAACGTATTTATAATTCCACACACTGCATTATGCAGTATAATCCTGGTAAGAGAGAATTTTAATTCTGAGTAGGCATCAAGGAGAACTAAATCCTCTGCTTCCAATTCTCATTCCTGATGCTGGAGGAACTTCTGTGGGGTAACTTCTGATTCTATACATTTGAACCTTGTTTCTCCTCCACTGCTCATGAGCATCCAGGGTCAGGCACTGGAGCTCACATTCATGTTGCAATAATTCCTGAGTCTTTGTACATCTGTGTCTGACCAGGGGGACTCAGCAGGGGGGAGGCAGGAGAATTCCTGGAAGCTGCTCCTACATCAGCTGGAAATGATGTAATTGTGCGTGGAAACGGCTGTGAGATATATCTATATACGTGTGTGTGTGAGAGAGAGAAATGATACACATGTATGTATCTCACTAAGCTCAACTCAACTTCTCTTTAGACAGATCACCCACAGGCCCGCTGACTTTCCAGTTCCACCTGATATGGGGGGAGATATGACAAAGGGGGAAGCTGAAGGGCAGAGAGACAACGGTCTTGGCCATGAGCAGCCAAAATATCCTACTTGTGTGCACTTTACCAAAAACACGTGATCTTGTGACCGTGTTGCTCAGGTCCATGCAAGGTTTTGGAAGGAACTTAGTAAATGCAGAGCCCAAGATCAATGTGCTGGTAACTGGAAAGACAAATCTTTTCTCAAACGTACTCAGGAGTCCCGTTTTCAAGTTCCTAGATTACCTTTTCATTCCTAGAGAGAGCCGTTTTTAATTCTTTCTCTTTTTTTGCCCATTTTCTTATTTTTCTCCAGGTTTTCCTGGTAGGTACTTTGGCTGGCTTCCCACATGGTGATGTAAAGTACTTAGGATTTTTGATTGATGTTTATTGTTGTTACTTGAAAACTGCAAAGTTTTCAAATTCAAAAGTTGATTGTGTTAGTGCAGTACCGAAACGCAGGCAGCAAGCCGCCAGGTTGCTCAGGAGGCCATGCAGATTGGAGTGTTCTGCACCTCCTGCACCGTTCAGGCCACGCGGCCGGTGTCTCTGCTTGGGTATCAGCTCCTCCTCTCACGGACTCAGGACAGTGAGGGAAGTGACTGTGCCGTGGGGCTCAGAAAAGTAAGGTTAACACTTAAGTGGTTACATTGTAAATCACTAGATTGAAAAAAAAAACCGTCTGAAGAATTTAAACCTCCAGGAGTTCTGAAATGTTGTAGTGTATATGTTACTATTAAAATAGGATGTTGGCAAGCGTATGGCTGTGTAAGTCCACCTGTTCTCACCGGGATCCGATGACTCAGGGTGCAGGGGGTGCATGGCCTCCTGAGCAACCTGGGTTCACCGCCAGCCACGCACAGCCTGGGGGCACCTGGCCGCTCACAGACCAGGACACGAAGTCACTTCCTCCACAGATGCACCTGCACCCCGGCCCTGAGGAGCGTGGAAGCTGCCCCAGGTCCTGTGGCTCCAGGTAAAACTCATTTAAAAATTAAGTTCCAGTATTTCAGTTTCAACTTTTCAAAAAACATGTTAAAAACTATTCAGCTTTATTAATTAACATATATTAAGTTCACACATAGTCTAAATAAATCCTTTCACAATGCACCATATGGTCCTAGCTCAAATACAGATTGCAAGAATTCAGAGGCATTCTTGATATTCTGATATAAATGATCTGAGAATATTGATTCTTACGGTTTACAAAATAGAGGTTAATTATTTAGTAAACATGGATGTATAATAATTTTATGACCTTTTAGGGAAGGGTTACCTATACTTTTCTATACCTAAGGAGGCAAAAGATCTGTACTCCAAAAACTATAAGACCCTGATGAAAGAAACTGCAGATGACACAAAGAGATGGAAAGAGATACCGTGTTCTTGGATTGGAAGAATCAATATTGTTAAAATGACCGTACTTTGCAAGACAATCTACAGATACAATGCAATCCCTATCAAATTTCCAATGGCGTTTTCCACAGAGCTAGAACAAAAAATTTTTAAATGTGTATGGAAACACAAAACAATCTTGAGAAAGAAGAATGGAGCTGGAGGAATCACACACTCTCTGACTTTTTAAAATATTTTCAACACTAACACAAAAAGAACCTTCAGGAACTCCTTTTGTTCCAAGAAATGGATGTTCTGCAGTGTTTGTTCAAATGAGAAGGGTCTTGGGAGGTAAGGTAGCTGGTTCCCCATTTCCCTTCAGGGCAGGACCACAACTCAGACCCCGGAAAAAATATTTCCCATTGAAGAACCTCCAAGCAAGAAGATTCCAGAATGCATTCATTCATTTAGTCATTTAACAATCATCTACTTAGCATATTTGGTGCTACAGATGCGATGCTGGGGATGGCAAGATATGGGAACCGGCCTGGGAAGCCCTCCCAACTGACGTGGGGCAAAGCAGCTAGACGCACAGTCCTTGGGAAGATGGAAAGAGTGAAGAGCATCGCACATACTGGCGGTCTGTGGGCCAGGTCTGGCTCCTGACATATTTTGTTTGGCTTGAACGGTGTTGTGCTAGATTAGTTTTTAAAATTATGGAATAGTTGCCAACCTTTAAAAGTTTGGAAAATTCATGCACACTCATGAACAACTCATTCCCCACACACATTTACAACCAGATGTCCAACGTCTTTTTATAAACTCGGGAGACCTAGAGACAACTGGCCCCACATTTCTGCCTCACTAGGGGCACGTACTTTGGTTCTCTATGGTTCCCCCCCCACTGCCCGTGGACACCCCAGAAGGGCCACCTGTGTTACCAGCCAGACCACTGGCTGGAAGCAGCCACAAATGCAAGCAATATATGTAAGGTACATTTTCTAACAGCTACATTTTTCTAAAAAAGGAAAAAGAAGCAGGTAAAAGTAATTTTAGTAATATATTTTGTTTAACCCAATATGTCAAAAATGTGATGCCGGGCTTCCCTGGTGGCGCAGTGGTTGAGGGTCTGCCTGCTAATGCGGGGACGCGGGTTCGAGCCCTGGTCTGGGAGGATCCCACGTGCTGCGGAGCGGCTGGGCCTGTGAGCCACGGCTGCTGAGCCTGCGTGTCTGGAGCCTGTGCTCCACGGCGGGAGAGGCCGCGATGGTGAGAGGCCTGCGCACTGCGACGAGGAGTGGCCCCCGCTCGCCGCAACTAGGGAAAGCCCTAGCACAGAAACGAAGACCCAACATAGCAATCAATCAATCAATCAACCAATAAATCTTTAAAAAAAAAAATGTGATGCCACCAATATAAAGATTATTGAGATACGTTCCTTATTCACACTAAATCTTCAAAATTCAATGTAATTCTTACAGCGCATCCCATTCAGACTCTCCCCATTTCAGTGCCACAGGTGGGTGCAGACAGGACAGCGGAGGGTTACAGCGTGGTACAAGGTGCAGGGCTGGATGGCGGAAGACTGGGCTGGAGAGAGAGGTTGACCCCAGATCATGAGTGGCCTTAAAGGGGATGCTTTTTGTACTTCCTTTTATCAACAATTAGAAGCCACTGGAATTCTGTTTGGGGCCTTCAGTTCAATGCTTTGAAAATCCTTTATGGTGTCTAACGTTTCTCCTCTCACATTTTAAATCCATTTACTCATGGACTTCTGAATGCATATGGAGAACAGCAGAGCAGGAGCTTCTAGAGGGTTCCAAACTCTATCCTGTAGAGTGCTGGGGATTCCAAGTCGGGACCTCAGAGGGATGGGGGATGGCAGCTGGACCTGGGCCCCATCTGGGCACCAACAGGAGGACCTTCCTCAGTTTTACATGCTGTGGGTATGTGCAAGATTTTATTTATAGAAAGAGATCTACTGTTTTGTTTTGTTTTTTTTTTTACTGCCTGAAAAACCCTTTATGATATTATCTTCCAGAATACATATAATAAAATAGTCTCTTTCATGTTAGCTGTTTAAGCACTGGGTGTGTTTCCCATTCTCTTCATATGTCTTTTATGGATTCTTCATTCGCTTTAAATCCCTTTATATGGGTTAGTCTGATAAAACTGGGTACCAGAAATACTCACATTATGCCAAAAGAGGCCTTTAAAAAATATAGTCGCATATAATGCCTTAAAATCCTAAAGGGGTTATTTAGTTACCATGCATCTTCAAAAATCTCATGTTAATTAGTAATTATGGATCTGATTGTATAATTATAAGATTTTAAAAGTAACTGTTAGATTTAGAAACTCTGGCCGGGCCATGGATATGCCGCGGAGGCGCAGCCGGCGGCTGGAAGGCCTAAAGCCTGAGTCCCCCGAGAACCCTACCTCAGTTCTGCGGGCCAGACGGGCCCTTGTGGAGCTCGAGTGGAACCCAGAAGAAAAGAGGGAGCCCGGGTCTCCTCGGAGGGTGCGGCCACCCGGACTGGGGTCTCCCAGACATCAGCCGGAGACAAGCCCAAGATCACCCAGTCTACGGGAGGGGGCAGGCTTGGGGTCCCCCCGAAAGCGGCCAGAGCCGGGCCCAGGGTCCCCCCAGCGTCAGCGAGACCCAGGCCTGGAGTCGCCCCAAAGACAGCCGGAATCGAGTCCTGAATCCCTCCGGCTTCAGCCAAAGCCAAGTAGGGAGTCGCCCAAGTTTTCCCAGGACCAAGAAGAGGCGGACTCGGAGTTGCCCAAGACTAAGGAGGAGCCGCGCTCGGGGTCCCCCCGACATCAGCTGCAGCCGGGCCCGGGGTCACCAGAGCCCTACCCGGGTCCCGAGCCCTCTCAGGCACTACAGGGTTGACACCCCAGAGCCCGGCTCCCCAGGGGATCGGCGTGAGCCCAGCAAGCCCCCGCCGGCCGGGCAGCCGGAGAGAGACGGCCTCGGGCCAGAGAAGCGAGAAGGGTCTTCAGCCCAGGCCCCAGCGTCCAAGAAACCGAAGAAGGAGGAGGAGGTCCCTAAAGTCCCGAAGGGGAAGCCCAGGCCCGGGCGGGGGTGGAAGGACCGCTCAAAGAAGAGCGTCTCCCAGATGGTCCAGGACAAGGCCCTGCGCACATCCTGGCCGCGGAAGATGCAGGACCGGCAGGAGACAGAGCTGGCCGAGGACTTCGCCCGGCACCGGGAGGAGGAGAAGGAGCGGCGCCGGCAGGGGAAGCAGCAGCGCCGGCAGGAGAAGCAGCAGCGCCGCGCCGAGAACCCGAAACGCCGCCCGGAGAACGAGCGGAAGGGGGAGATCGTCCAGGCGCCCCGAAACCCCGCCAAGCGCCCCGAAACCTAGCCAGGCGCCCCGAAACCCCGCCAAGCGCCCCGAAACCTAGCCAGGCGCCCCGAAACCCCGCCAAGCGCCCCGAAACCCCGCCAAGCGCAAGCGGGCGAAGCAGCAGCAGCTGCGCTCCGCCGAGAAGCGGGCCGCTGGCGCAGCTGCAGCAGCTCCGAGCTCAGCATGGCCGAGGCCTTCTGTGGCCAACCGCCGTGCCACACACGGCAGCCCTCGGGCCACTGGCCACACGCCTCTGCTGACCCAGGACTCCGGCTCCGTGGCTCCAAAACAGGGGCTCCACCCGAGAGGGGGCTCTGAGCCTCCCAGAGGGCTCACAGGCAGGTCTCTGTGGCGCAGAGACCCAGAGGTAGCCTGGGCCCTGGCAGAGACTGGAGGAGGGAGGAGGGTCAGCTCGCTCCTCCCCCCTCTCCCCTCTCCCCTCCCCTCCCCCCTCCTCGCCCCTCCCCCCTCCTCTCGCCTCCCCCTCCTCTCCCCTCCCCCCTCCTCTCCAAGTGCCTTCAAAACACGAAGGGTAATTTCTGGTTCCTCAGGGAGCTGGTGACTGGCGGGTGACGCCCCAAAATATGTATCTTCTGTCTCGGAGTCCTGGGTCTAACCCAGGCCAGGAGGCCGGAAGTCAGGAATCCACCTCCCCACACACACACCTCCCCAAAGGCTATTTTGGGTCCCTCTGCATCCCCCTGACCCTGTCACCCAGGAGACTGAATCCAGCTCCGCCCCACTTTTCAACACTTAAGGTTAAAATGGGGAGGTTGCAGGGGGCAGGGTCTATCTAGCTCCCCCTTTCCTGTACCAGGCTCTGCAGAAGCCCCAGGGATCTGATTCACTCATGCCATCCAGTCTACAGCAGAAGTATTTATTGAACGCCTGCTGTATACAGGCACAATTCTAGGTACCTGGGAATACAGACAAAAGTCCCTGCCCTCAAGGATCTTTCATTCTGATGGAGAAAACATAATAAACAAATCAAACGTAAAAAAAAAAAAAAGTAACTGTTAAACTTCATTTTTATTAAATAAATCAGTAACAGATGATCAGAAACAGATTTTCTACAAAGAGGAAATGGAGTATGAAGAATTGGCTTCTAAACCTTCCAACAAAACTGACCAAGCTCACTCACTCCCTTCCCCAAACCCATTTGTAAGTTGATCTCTTAGCAAAAGAAAGAAAAAAGACCTCCCAGTTTTGTGACTTATATGGAATAAAGAACACGTCTCTGCCTCTAGACTGTGGCCATCTCTAACTTTCCTGTGATCTGTGCTTCCTCTCTGTGTGGTGAGAGGGTGAACTCACACGGGAAAGCTCTTCTGGATTGCTGGGGACGGACTGCTTGGGAGAGTTTATCTGCCTCCGTTGCTGAGTTGTCTGGTCTCCCTTCTTCCTCTTCTCCTCACAGGCTTTCTTTTTATTTTCATGGATAACTGATCATATCTTACCTGCCAATCAACTGCCACATTTCATGATGGTTCCAGACGCTCCTCCAGGGCACCAGGCTGTTTGTTTTGGGGAATTCCCTCAATCTGATGAATCTGATGTGTCCAGGCAAAGCCTGTGACGGAAACCCACCCAAACCCAGAAGTGTTGGCAAAGGAATTCCCCAGGGTGTGTTCAGTTGAAGGGCTTCTCTAAACAGAGGCTTCTCCTCTGTATCCCTCACTGTCTTCTGAAAAGGCACAAAGGGAAGCCACATGTGACTGTAATTTACAGTGGCTAACGGACAAGGGCTGGGCCGGGGAAGGCATGCTGAGGGACTCCGAGGGGGACAGGTGTTTAGACATTCAGCCATTCATTCCACTAAATGCATTAAGGGCCTCTTTAATCCAGGGAGGGATGGGTGCACAAGGCACTGACCAGAAACCGAATCCAAGGCTGGAGAATTGAGTCTAGAGAGAAATATGGGGAGGACACGAGATGGTGCTCCCATGCGTGTCACACCCACAAGCAAGTCCCGGCTAGATTGCTTTGATTCCACCCCTTCGCTCTTGCACAAGAAAGTGTGTCCTAGCTAGATTGCATTGATTCCACCCGTTCGCTCTTGCACAAGAAAGTGTGTCCTAGCTAGATTGCACTGATTCCACCCCTTCGCTCTTGCACAAGAAAGTGTAGAAGAATGCAAAGGAGAGTGCGGCTCTTGTAGGCATACATCTGAATCAGTTCTAATTTACATAAAAAAGTAAATCATTTGCAAATTTTAGTACTTGAATATCAACCTATCACGTTCCTTAGAAATGATCCCAACAAGCTATGTGTTTCGGCAACAAGTTCAAGGGTAAAGCAGACGCCAAACATCCCAGCAGGAAAAGATGGCACATTAAATGGGGATAGTTAAGGAAATTTTAATACTGTGATTATTTGCAAAAAATATGGGTAAGCTAAAATCATCATGGAACAGTGAAGCACAGTGGGGCCAGATACCGCAAGGAGACTTTATCCCCCTAAACCTGAAGGGAGAAGGGTAAAAGGCTCACCAGATTCCTGAGGGAGAAAGAGGGTCACCTGGTGGAAGCTGCAGCCTTTGGGGAAGCCACTGACATCTGTGGCTCAGCTCCCATCTTCTGAGCTCCTGCTTATAAATGCGGCTGGAAGCAGAGGGCAAGGGAAGATGCTGAAGCAGCTCATAGATCCCAGCCCCCCTGGGCACAGAGCAATTTGGATAGTAGTTCAGAGGATTAAAGGGAAAATGTCCAGCACAGGAACCAATTCCAAGAGGAATTGGGTGGGTGGGGGGGCGCGGAAATGGGGGTGTTCGTCAAAGGGTACACACTTCCAGTTATGATATGAATAAGTTCTGGGGATGCACTGTCCAACGTGGTGACTCTAGTTAACAATACTGTATACTCGAAAATTGCTAAGAGAGTAAAACGTAAATGTTACCACCACCACCATTAAAAAATGATAATTACGCGAGGTGATGGATATGTTAGCTAACCTTATTGTGGTAATCATTTCATAATATATATATACACATGTATATCTGTAGGTATCAAATGATCACATTGTACATCTTACACAATATTATATGTCAATCATATCTTGACAAAGGTGGGGAAAAAAAGAGTGGTGTGGAGCTATAGGTCTACTTATCAGGTTTAGAGGCATTTAAGGAAGTTGGGATTGAGAGGCTTATTTGTATAGCTGAAATAGGGGTAATACAGTTGACCCTTGAACGACATGGGTTTGAACTGTGCAGGTCCACTTATAATGGCTTTTTTTCAATAAATGCATACCACAGTACTATATGATTCACAGTTGGTTGAATCTGAGGATGTGGAACCTCAGATATGGAGGGCCAACTGTAAAGTTATACTTGATTTTCGACTGTGTAGAGATTCGATGCCCCTAACCCCCTCATTGTTCAAGGGCCAACTGTATTCAAGGTCCGAGACTTCATGGGACCCAGAGGTATGTTTAGAAGGCTGAGGAACCCAAATGCTAGCAGGTAGGGATCTCACTGAGCCGTGGAGGGTTGACTTATCACAGCCAGTAGGAGCATGAATAGGTCTCTCTGTAGGCTGAACTATAATCTATGCATTTCGGCTCAGGGCAAGGTGAAAGTCTGTTGATATAACTCTGACAGCCATGTAGACTATAACAAATGGGGTAGGCCAAGCAACAAAGGCAAGTAATGTTATGCCTGAACTTGAAAAGCATATTCTGGGTATATAAACATACAAAATACATATGTTTGTAGAAATGGAAAAAATTACAATAACTTGTCCATTTTTCCTGGGGATTTAGGAAAATAAATTGGGTCATTTTTCAGGTCCATTGTTTCTGGTAAAGTAACATATATGTACACAGATAAATATACAACTATTTGCAACAGTCTGAGGTTTGCCACAATAACTTAACTCTGTAAAACTTACAGTGGTTCTGCCTCAAAGGCATCATATTTACCATGGGGTGCTGTCTTTACTGAAATGCATTTGGGTGTGTGTGTATTCTTCACTAGAAGAACCGCCACAAATTCAGCAATGGCTTGGGTGTGTCAGTTCTGCCAGAATCCAAGGACTTGGACCAATGAAGCTCTCTTCCAGGGCAATAAGACCCTTCACACATATGATATTCTTAATAGAATTCTGTGGCTATCATCTTTGGAGATCACATTTAAGATAGTTATGATTTTTAGCCGTATTTCCTTAAGGAAAATGTAAAAGTCATCCATAAAATTCACCATAGAACACTTCCACCAAAATATTTTTTTGGAAAATGAGAAATGGCTTTAATAATGGAGAAACTAGTAAGCTATAAAATGAATTCATAATATGGATTTCACCAAGTCTGAACTCCTTTGTTGGGCTGCTGAAATTGACCATGCTACATAAAATCAACAAGTTGTAATATGATAATGAAGACAACTGAGGCATTCGGGGAATCCATCGGCATCTTTTGTGTTTATATAGAACATCAACAGCCATGACAGAGTATTATCTTACGATATAGTGCATTGAATAGTGTTCTCCCGAAAGGTATACTGAAGTCCTAATCCCCAGTACCTGGGAATGTGACTTTATCTGGAAAGAGTATCTGCAAATATAATCATGTTAAGATGAGGTCGTTGTGGGTTAAGGTAGATCCTAAATCCAATGACTGGTGTCTTAATAAGAAAAAGAGAGAGAGATTTAGATACAGAGAGAACACACTCAGAAGGAAGAAGTCCACGTGAAGACAGAGGCAGAGACTGGAGTAAGGCAGCTCCAAGTAACGCCAAGCATTGCTGGCAACACCAGATGCAAGAGAGGCAAGGAAGCTTCCTCCCCTAGAGCCTCTGGAGAGCTTGACCCTGCTGACACCTTCATTTCAGACTTCTGGTCTCCAGGACTACAAGAGAATAAATTTCTGTTCTTTCAAGCCACGTGGTTTGCGGGAATTGTGTTGAGTCAGCTCTAGGAAACTGATACAAATATAAACAAAAGTTTGAACAAATTACCGTTTTCTGTTAGTAACAGGAAGTCACCAGGGCACTTCCCTCTCTGGCACTCCCCAGCCCCAGCCCATGACTGAGTCCTTTCAGTTTCACCCCCTTGGTCTCTTGGCTGGTCCATGTCTCTTTCCTCCCAATCACCCCAGTCTGGACCCAGGCTCTGGCACCAACACTGCAGGGTCCTCTCTCCAAACCTCCCTGCTGCCCTGCATCCCCAGGCTCCAATCCTTTCTCCTGCAGCCAAGGTGACGCTGGCATGGAAATCCATTACACCCCACCCCACGCTCCCACCCTGCCCACTCGCTTTTGTATAGCTTTAACCATTTTGTGCTTTTCACTTCTCATAGAATAAACCCCCAAACCCTTGCTGTGGCATCTGGTGCCCCATGTGGTCTCGTCCCTTCTGGCCTCTCCGGTTCCAGCTCATCCCTCTCTTCTCCTTGCTCCCTGCTCTCCAGATGAGATGCTCCAGCCGTGTTTCTGCTCCCGGAATTCTCCGAGCTCCATCCTCTCCCAGGGTCTTTGTTTACGCTGTTCCTTATGCCTGGAGCAGTCACACCTCCCCTGTGGGCTTTACTCCATGTCCTGCCTATGGAGTTGACCAATCTTGCATCCTTTGAGCGCTCACAGCTTCCTGAACTGTGTAATGTTTCTCCCTTTTCAAAAGGAAAAAAACCCCCACGAAAGACGTGCATTTAAGTAATCTTGATCCTTTGCACCATCCCTTCTTCTCACTCTTGTTCCATCAAACTTGAAAGAGTTTGTATATGATTGACACAAAAAAATGAATTTAGTTATACAATCCCAGGCTTGTGGGATTACTAAGTGATGAGTGCATTTACTGCAAAAAAACATTTTCTCATTAAAACAGGAAAGAGACCATAAAAAAGATCATATCTTGTCTCTAAATCTCTTTGTAAACACCAAGTGTCAAAGGGGCAGCTCTTTACAGCTGTCTGGTCTGCCTCTACCTGGGGAGCTTTTCAGCTACTTTGCTGATAAGAAAGTTGGCTCTGATTAAAAGGGAATTCATGAGACCCAGTCAACAAAAGAAAATTTATAGGAAACTGCTTTAGCTCAGGAACAAGAATCAAGTTTCTGAAAGACACACTGCTCCCCAGTTAAATAAACCGTCCTCCCTGGGCAGTGCCTGGCGGGGCTCTGTCCTCTCTCTGGTCTGTCTCCAAAGCTGGGCCGGCTTTGCCTCCTCCACCCCCAAAACTGCCCTTCTGGGCAGCTCCTGGAGTGCAATCCTGTCTAGAAGAGTGAGCCCCAAGACACCCCCTCCCCATCCCCTCTTCATCCCCACACTCAGGACAGTTTACAAGTCTTTGCGGGTGACCAAACCCACTTCAAACGTCGTGCCGGTGTGTCGGGTGTTGCCATTTCTTTGCGGCAGCTGGAGGTGCTACGCGGAGAGCAGCGCTGGGGCTCTAGCTCTGGGAGAGGATATAGCTGCTGGGGCCCCGCTCCTCCCAGGCCTCCAGGGCGGCTACTTCTGTCCCCAGATGTGCGCTCGGTTGTCCACTTCCGTCCGAGGAGAGGGGGCTTCCTGGGAAGGGGCTTGCTGAGGGGTCTATGGGGGGGGACAAAGGATGCTAACGACGTCCCCTGGTATGCTACAAAATAGAGTGTCTAACAAACAATGTGACACACACAGCTACAAACCCCCTAACCATCCCAAATGGTATTGCTTTGCTGGCAAACTGCCAAGAACAGATTTGTATTTTATTTGTTGGTTTACTTGTATTTTATTGGTTGCCTTATATATTACATTTATTTGGCTGGTGCAAATGTATATCCATATGCTCTCTGAGGTTACGTAAAAGATGCAGGCCTAAATGAGAGTTTATTGCAAGGACCCTAAGGGGACAAGGAGTCACATGGGATGTCCAAGCTGGGGAGTGAAAGGAGCTTCACAGAAAACCAGAACCGCAGCTCAGGACGGTTGAGAAACAGGTCAAGCGTCTTGTGTGTGCACCTGGCCTCAGCCCCAGCAAGGAAGATGGTCTGAATGAGCTGTCTGGCCACCACCCAGCTTCAGTCAAGGCCACCTCGTGTCTTGCTTGAATCCTCATTGGACAAAGCCTGACTTTGGCTTGTGACGAGACCACCAAGAGCAAATGCGCTGCTTGGCAGGCTTTCCCCAGAAGGGAAGTGCGGCCCGGCAGCCGCAGGCATTCAATGGACGCTTCCATTCTAGTGCTTTACATTCTTCCAGATACCTTAATTCTCACAGCAAACATAAAAACCAAATATCATTATGGCAGTTTTAAATATGAAAGAGCAGCAGCAGGGTATCAGGTCAGTTGTGGGGTATCGGGAATTGGAACCAGGCTAGGATTTACCCCAAAACAGAGCTCCGGGGGGGGCAGCTCTGCAGGCCGGCCAGTGGAGTCCTTGTTATTCACACACAAGTAACTCACTCTTTTTTTTTTTTTTTTAAATATCTTTATTGGAGTATAATTGCTTTACAATGGTGTGTTAGTTTCTGCTGTATAACAAAGTGAATCAGCTACACCTATACATCTATCCCCATATCCAGTCCCTCTTGTGTCTCCCTCCCACCCTTCCTATCCCACCCCTCTAGGTGGTCACAAAGCTCCGAGCTGATCTCCCTGTGCTCTGCGGCTGCTTCCCACTAGCTATCTATTTTATATATAAGTCCATGCCTCACTCTTATAAATCCCCACAGAATCGACCGATTCATTTTTGTGTAGCAGGAACTAATTTTCGCAGTCGCAAACTAGAGTGGGTAAAATTTAATTTAGTTTTTCATAATTAGAATAATTAGATAAATTTCTGGCTCTGAGCCCCATTCAGTTAAAAACTAAACGTATCCAGACATGATTTTCTTCTAGGCGTGTCTGGGAAACACTGTCAAATGTAGAGATTTCTTCGCAGTTGTGGGTTTCACGGCCGGTCTTAGCTTCATTGTTCCTGCCCCTTCCCTTCCTGGGTTACGTGCACGTGAGCCCAGCAGGTGGGGTATGGGGACGTCCCCATGTCATTCTTCATCTGCTTCTGGACGCAAGTGCAGGTGAAGCTTTCCCTGTCTGGTCCTTGTCATCAAGATGGGCTATGCCAGGTGTGAGGCCTTCCCGCGCTGACTGGACGAGCTGTCAGCACAGATCCTACAACAGCTCTGAGGGGTCCCTCACGCTGCTGATTTGCATCTCTTCGTTCAGGTCAGTGACCAGCGCGCTTGCTCACTTGTTCTCTCTCTCTGTCTCCCTCTTCCTCCCTCCTCCCTCCCAACCCCTCCCAATTCCCATGTTCCACTTGGGCCCATGGAAACTTCCAGATGCTATCTTCCCATACCCCTCCGGAGGAACAGACGCTCCCTGGACCTGACTTTGGCCTCCGGAGCTTCTCTGACGTGCCTGGGAGGGACAGTGAACTTCCAGCCTCTCCAGGCTGCATCCTGGAAGCACAGCACTGCTCCTGGGCACCCCCAGTTTGCATCCCCCAAATCTCAGGAGGGATTCCGTCAGGTGACCCCGCAGCCCTGCTCCCGCCGAGTAGCACTTGGCCACAGAACTCCCTGCTCACGTCCTCCTCCCCTGCTTTATCCTCAACTCTCTGCCCCCTTCCCAGCTCAAGGGATTGTTAACAAATCTGGATGCCAGGAGGGAAGGCAGGGGAAATGATGAGGCCAGATCACACCGCCTTTCAAACCCTTTCTGTTTTATGCCTGGCTCAGTGGCTTTTGAAGTTAATAGTGAATAATGTTCCGTTTTTGTTTTCTGGCCCCAGAGCAGTGGGGTATCTTAAACTGAGCTGTGCGCCGGCTGCGGAATGAAGGGGAATGAGGCGGCGTTAGGAAATCCTATGGTGGGATAGGGCAAGGGCTACGTTGGCGGAGCACAGCCGCCTTCCATACTTTCTTAAGTCTCTGCTTGCATAACCACTAATCAGAGGCTTACCCTGACTACCCCGTTCAAAAAAAAAGTCACTGTCAGCCGTCACTCTTTTCCTCTGAACGCTATTTTATTTTCCTTCACAGTAGGTATCACCTGCTGACACGTACATTTGTTTATTTGTTCATTTTCTATCTCCCATTATGCCCTCTCCCACAGACATTCTGAAATATAATCTCCTTGAGGCATGGACTTTCTTTATTTCTTTTTTTTTCTTTCTTTAATACAATATTGTGTTAGTTTCAGGTGTACAGCCAGGTGATTCGGTTATACATATGTATATGTATATATCTACATTCTTTTTTCTCAGATTCTTTTCCATTACAGTTTATTACAGGGTATTGGATATAGCTCCCTGTGCGATACAGTAAATCCTTGTTGTTTACCTATTTTATATATGGTAGTGTGTATCTGTTAATCGCATACTCCCAATTGAGGGATGGACTTTCTTATGTTAGCTGCTGAATCTCTAGCACCTAGAATATTACCAAGCATGATATCAACTCTCATTAAGTATTTATTGAATGAATTAATAATTTGAACTCCATAAACTCTCTCACTTAAATTTGGTCTACAATAAAGACCCAGTTTTAGTCTCACAAAGTTACTCTGTTGGAGATGTGCGGTTATATGCCCCATTACTCCTAATCCACCAGCACGTGAGCAGTACAACATGAAGCCTTGACAGTGGAAGGGGGTGAGGGTTTCCTTTCTTATCTTCTCACGGCCCATCAGATTTCAGGGCCATCTTTACCTCTCCACCACGTTGAAACAAAAGAAACCAATAGATAAATGCAGTCACAGTCTACATATCTCTGTGGCCTTGCAAGGTCTGGAGAACTTTATGGGGTAAGTGGCAGTAATTGAAAGTTGGGATAAAGCATAGAAGACTCCTGGGGTTCTTCTATGGGATTTGGGTTGGGAAGTTGTTAAAAATCTAGTTGGAAGTTTGAACCAGGAGAGCAAGGTCATCATTTACCATTTGTCAGCCAAATATTCTTTCTCGAGCAAGAAACCACATCTCCCAGCCAGTGGTGGTGTCAACAGTTTACCCAAGGATTATCGGTCCATCCATTTCCATGGTGAATACTGTAAATATGGAAAAGTACAGCATTCCAGTTTGAATAACAAGATTAACCTCACTCTGTTGATAATTTTTTGCATAGTTTTAAACATAATGGAACAATGGATTGACTCTGCAAAACTGCAAACATTATGTAACCATAGTTGCCAAATATCCAAAATTTCAGACCCAATGCTCTTTAGTAGCAAGGTATAAATGGCAACATCTGAAAACATCAAAAACAGTCTTTTAGTAAAGACGTGCTCTCTGCTGGTGTTCAGTTGGGCTGCATGGATTTCTGGTTAAGTCGTTTGATTCTTCCAGTTTTCAGCTTAGCACAGATTCCCAAAGTGGATCCTAATCTTTTCTTGGCTACTGGCTTTACTATCCTGTCAATCAGCAGCTCTGGCTTGTCCCCTTGACTCTGCTTTTATAGTCAGTTATGCATTTGACTTTCCACTGCTGCTTCTCCGATTTGGGTTTATGATGTTCCATAACTAGTTGTGTGCACTAACTAGTGAGGGGTCTTCCATGCTCCACTTGACCTCAGTCTTCTAAAGTGTTCTAAGCAAGTATAAACTCTGTTATTGGTCAATACTTCATTTGGGCTGTGTAGGAATAGCCATATAACATGAGTAGCAAACTGAATACTCAGCGTCCATTAAGAGTTTCACTGGGGGCTTCCCTGGTGGCACAGTGGTTGAGACTCTGCCTGCTAACGCAGGGAACACGGGTTCAAGCCCTGGTCTGGGAGGATCCCACATGCCACGGAGCAACTGGGCCCGTGAGCCACAACTGCTGAGCCTGTGCGTTTGGAGCCTGTGCTCCGCAACAAGAGAGGCCGCGATAGTGAGAGGCCCGCGCACCGCGATGAAGAGTGGCCCCCACTCGCCGCAACTAGAGAAAGCCCTCACACAGAAACGAAGACCCAACACAGCCAAAAATAAATAAATAAATAAATAAATAAATAAATAAATAAATAAATAAATAAATAAAAAAGAGATCTGAGACCCTTTCCAGCTCTGAGTTATTAAAAAAAAAAAAAAAAAAGAGTTTCATTTTCACCTAAGTAAAATTGATGCCAAAGATAATATGATGTATCTGGAGATATGCATGACTGTTCTCATGCTGTCTATATTTTTGACATTAATGTTAACTCAAACCTGGCAATAAAATATTAGCAATATCTTCATACCATCAGCTGGCAGAAAGAGCGAATCTGGGCAGAGGATGTAGTTTCAGCCTCTGGCAAACATGAGCTCCCTAAACAATGGGGTGCCTGTTCAGGAGGAGGGAGGAGAGGAAAGAGGAGGGAAGGCAGAAAGGCGGGAGGCTGGGGGGTCCACAGGCACAAGGACCAGAGCTCTTGGACCTGGGTCCCTGACTCCTCAGTAACCAGGTGTGCTGAGACAGCCCTGCATGTGCTGGCCCCTTGGCTGTGGGACCAGACACATTTTCAGGGGGTGAGACGGAAGGGGCTTAAAAATTGTGCAGTATTTAAAAATAACTACTCTATACACAACTACTATATGTAAAATAGATAAACAACAAGGACCTACTTATAGCACAGGGAACTATACTCAATATCTTGTAATAACCTATAATGGAAAAGAATCTGAAAAAGAATAGATATATATAAAACTGAACCACTTTGCTGTACACCTGAAACTAACACAACATTGAAAATCAACTCTACTTCAATTAAAAAAAAAAAAAACTACTCCAGCTTGTTGTCTTCTAAAGTTCCATGCTCTGTGTCAAACTCAACTCCCAGCCCCCTGTATGATTCTAGAGGGAAGATGGAGCTTTTGTTGTCCTTAGGTTCCCTTCAGGGGAGGAAAGAGACATCTGCGCCTCTTTTCTGCCACTGGGAGAAGCTGTTACCATCTGAGAACGAGACAGCCCTACAGCTTCTGACCCAGTGAATCCTCAGTATGGAAGGTTAAGTGAACAGTGAGAACACAGATGTCTTAGAAATCCTGATGCATGAACTTATTCGTGTCTGAGCTCTCAGACTCAGACCTCTCAACACAGGTGGCTTGTCTAACATTTCAAGAGGAGAAATAAAAGTGTTACCTAATTAGCTGGCTCCGGTGACTCCTTAGGTACCTGCTCACTCATGCGAGGTCACTGACTGACTGTTCATTACACCACAGGCTTGGATTAATTAGCCACTGGAATTACAGCTGAATATAATTAATAATTTCATTTTGAGCTAAATTGAGTGCTTGAAATCGAGGCTACTAACAAAAGCTGAAAATTATTAATGAAAGAAAACTTAATGTGAGTAAAGAGTCTCCATGGGCCCTGGAATGAAATCAAATCCAATTTGAATGAAACACCAGTACCGACCTGCTCCACTCCCTCTTCTAGCCTTTCTAATCATCAGTCATAAATCATTTGGACGGCTCAAGTAAGGATTTCTGCTCCCAGGTTCCACTGGCTAAAAAGCACGGCTCCTTTTCATTAAGGGGCTGGGACAGGGGATGCATTTCTCTAATGAGGGATGCAGCGAAAGACAGTCTGGGATCAGAAGTCTTTTGACTCTCAGAAACTGCTCAGAGCAGCTGGAGGAGGAGAAAAGGGCCTCTTATGGGTTGAATTGTGTCTCCACAGCCCCTACCCCACACAAAAATTATATGGTGAAGTCCCAACCCCTGGTACTTCAGAGTGTGACCTTATTTGGAAATAGGATCACTGCAGTTGTAATTAAGTTAAGTTGAGGCCATGCTGGGGTGGGCTCCTAATGCAGTGACTGGTGTCCTTAGAAAGGGAATGCCATCTGAAGAGAATGAGGTGCATACGGGGCAGGGGGCCAGGGCGGAGGTGATGTGAAGACACAGGCGTAATGCCACCTACAAACCAAGGAACCCCAAGGATTGCCAGGAAAACACCAGAAGCTAAGAGGGAGGCATGGAACAAAATTTTCCTCACAGCCCTCAGAAGGAACCAACCCTGCTGACACCTTGATCTCGGACTTCTGGCCTCCAGCACTGTGAGACGGGAAATTTCTATTGTTTAAGCCACCCGGTCTGTGGTCCTTTGTTACAGCCTTTAATACAGGGTCAATGTGGAAAGGCAGACACGCAGCCGCACCCTTGGCCGACTTAGACTCTTTTACTGCCATAGAGCATTCAGCCTGGGGTTAGAGTTTGGATTAGTGCTGAAAGGGGCAAAAGTAATTTGGAAATGAGTACACTTGAGATATTACCTGAGATTCTTTCCACTATGATTCTTTGTTCCCGTTACTTTCCCCACCACTGATGGTGTCGATGGCATTTTATACAGAAACCTCAGGGGAAGGGATGATTAGCTAAGAGTAGCGTCAAATTCTTGGCTGAGTTTCTATAGCAGAGACAAGAGTATTGAAAGCTAGGCCTTTGAATTAAAGATCTTGCGATTTGGGGGAGAGTTTTCTTTGGGGGTTCATAAGCTTGACTTTGACTCTAAGGAGGAAAAAGATCTGTGGAACTTAGGGCACGCGATCTACGTAAGTGGAGAGGGGAAGAGCACTGATGTGATGACGTAAGGACCGTTTTCCCACACCTTAGGAGGTAAGAATCTCTGCCAGAGATTGGAATAAAAGCACCAGACGTGACTTGGTTTGAGCTTAGATGCTGGTGAGTTCCTGAGGAGAGAGTTCTACTCTGCTTCGGGTCAAACCCCTGATGGTGGGAGAATGAAGGAGCTCTCAGGAAGGTTGCAGGGAGGACCTGAAGCTGGGGCTCTGGCTTTGTCTCTGAACGCTGCAGAGGCAGCAGGCTTTATGGGAAGACCCCTGCTCAACAGCGAGTTGCTTTGGTAGAAAAGGAACAGCTGTGTGGAGTAGTGAGGCAACCCCCTTCCAAGTCTCCCAGGCACCCCACCATGGAGAGGATGCAAACGTGCCCTGTTCCCCCGAGAGTGGTGCAGAGATGCCAGGGGGCGGGGAGCAGCACACCTGCGAGTCTAGTGTCACCTGCATGACCTGGGGAGTGGGGGAGGGGAGTGGTGTGCAGATGCTTTAATCAGGATGCAGCAAGGAAAGGTGACAATGGCAAAAGTATCAGTTGGAGACCAGAGTGAAGGGGCGGGCTGAGTTGCCTGTAATGCTTGAGTCTATTCTATGGATGCAACCTCTGTGCATGAAGGAGACCCCTGGATGTGGAGGGGAAAGAGGCAAGAAATGAAATGGAGACCCAGAGAGGGAACGTATGAAGGACCACCTTTCCCCTTTCCTGGGACAGGGACCACAGTGTCTCACTCCTCTGCCATGTTCTTTTCCCTCCTCATGCACACGTTCTCTGTTCTGTTGGCCCACGTTCTGTTGGGTAACAATGTGAGCTGGGATGGGGAGTCATCTTATCTGAGTGGTTCTGTTGTGATGCTTAGGAAGAACCAGGCCACAGGCTCCATCAGGAGCTATGCTTTGAGCCGTAATAGACACATACACAAGCACCCTTCTCTAGCTCTCTTGTTCTTGTAATCCTGCAGGCAGGAGGAAGAACTCCTTGGATCACCATGTGTAGCTAGCTGGGGTCTGTGTTTTGCCAACGAGGTCTTAAGAAGAAAAAACTCTCTCTTTCTGCTTTCCCAAATTGTGAAGGATTATTGATTATGAGCCCTCTTATGCTGCAATGAATTCACATGAACCTAATAAATGGTGAAGGATCCTTGAAATTAAAAAAAAAAAGATCCTTCGAATCCATACCTTCTGTACTCATTCTTTGCCTAAGCCTCTCTTTCTCCTCTTATCACCATGAATCATTATGAGACACGTGTGCACCTTTAACATGAGGTATAGGTCTTCTATTGTTAAATAAGCTTTGAAGATCTGGTTCACATAAATTGGATTGGAAACCAAATAAAATTTGCAGCTAATCATTACTGATGGCCTCACTAGTTTGCTCCTGTAGCTGTACTGTTTGCTAAAACCTCAACACAGAGATTTTGTGGTTAATAAGAAGTATTTCAGGCTTTATCTGTCAGACCCAAAGCCTATATACCCTAGGCAAAGTATACCAGTAAACGAGAATACATAAATATGGCTTGCCATATATGTGGACCACTTAAGGTTAATGCATTTTGAGTGATTTAGCAAGAAGTGGTGGATATAGTTACCACTTTATTCTAATTAGTATAATCTTGGGAAATAACATTTTGCAACTGAATGATGAATAGAGTGGCAGTTGTCTTTTATCTCAAAAATGATTTTGGCCAATGTTATTATCCTATGTTCTGCAGAGTCCAAGTTGAGAAAAATGTCTGGTAGACATTTCCCTCACTCAAACGGACCCCCCAAATCTGGATCAGTTTGCACTGGAGAAGTGGGTTTTTTGGTGCCCAAGACTTTTGGGAGTATTCTTAGGAATGGTCATCTTTTGACTAAAAGTTTTAAAAGAACTATGCTCTCTTTTTTAAGTCTAGCTGTTCTACAACTACAAATCATTTCACAGCCATTGTATTTCATAAAGACATACATAAAATCTCGAAAAATTGACAGCAAAATGGACAGTAGATATTATTTTTTACCATTTTATAGATGATAAAACTGAGATTCATGGAAGTTAAGTAACCTGCTGCAAGAAATCTATCACCTGTGGAGGCATGATTCTCTGCACTTCATTATCTCTACAGACCTTTCATATTTCCAAATTTAAAAAATTACACAGGTCTTGGGGAGAAATCTGCCTCTGGTATTTAGAGAAAGAAAACTCAAACAGAAGTACTGAGTGCTTGTTAATTCAATTCAATTAAGCAGCTATGTGCCAAGCACTTGCTGAATACAGTGGGAATTACACTGATGATATGATACAGGTCCTACCTATCCTGCAGAATCTTACACAAGCATACCTTGGAGATCTTGCGGGTTCAGTTCCAGACCACTGCAACCATGGTGAGTTGCATGAATTTTTTGGTTTCCCAGTGCATATAAAAGTTATGTTTACACTCTATTGTAATCTATTAAGTGTGCAATAGTATTATGTCTAAAAAAGCAATGGACGTGCCTTAATTAAACAATACTTCATTGCTAAAAAATGCTAGCCATCATCTGACAACACTGGGTTACCACAAACCTTCAATTTGTAAAAAACCACAACACAAACTCTGCGGAGCACGATAAAGTGAAGTGCAATTAAATGAGGTCTGCATGTATTTGTGAGGGAAGGGAAGGGATATGGTTGCGTGAGGCTCGTACGGAAATAATTCAAACAAAGTTCAGACTATAATTGTCAAAAAAGGAACACAAGTGAAATGTCTTGAGGGCCATGTATTAGTAATTGTTGAAGCTGGGTGATGGGTATGTGGCAAAAGGTGTTCATTATGCAATTCTCTCTACTTTTTGAGTATGTTTCATAATTTCCAGGATGAAAAGCTTTAAAAAATGCTATGGGAATGTATGGAAGGAGGAGTTTGCCTCTGTGTGGAATCTTGGGAAAATGATTTCAAAGGAAAAGTGATAATTATGGGAAAGGTCGGAAAGATAGGAAGGATCTCAACAGGTGGAGATGGATTCAAAGAGAAGTTAGTTTCTATCATTTCCTCAGGAATTTCCTGTTTCCCAGTCTCATAAAGCTGGCTGTCTTTATTTTTGGAATCCCTGGTGGTCCTGCATCCTTAGCTCTATCTGGCCTGGTGCACTTAGCCCCACTAATACCAGTAGCCCTGAATCTGCTTGGGGAATCCAAGTGGTGACAGGTCTGCTCTCCTGGGTCTGCCAGAAGCTCCCGTATATTTTGCAAGAGTCTGCATTCTCCCCAGTGCTGCTGAATGGAGGTGGAACAAGCATTCTGTTTCAACCCAGCCCACCTGGCTGAATTTAACAAATCTAACTGTACTCAAATTTTCAGTAAGTCATTTTCCTGAGGAAAGCTTCAGTTGAAACCATCTGTTCCAACTTGATAGAGGAGGAAACCTCCTTACTGTTTGGGCTCTAACATCCCATGCCATGGGAGCATTTATTCCTCCGGACTCTGACACTCGGTGACAGACTGCATCCCCTGTACGGACACCATCTTTAACCCACTTGTATGCCACCATCCCATGCTGGACCATACTCTGCCTGGACGTACTCCTCACCTTCTTCAGGCTTTCATTCCAGACCACCAACATGGCGGGCCATCCCACACCCCATGTGGACACCTTCCTTGCCCTGCTCTGCATCCTAATCCCCACGCTGGGTTACTCCCAACTTGTATGTGCGCTTCCAACACCTACGCTGGGTCCTTCTCTCAAATGGACAACTCTTCACCCTGCTCAGCCTGTGACATCCCACGCTGGACCACCACCACCTGTGAAAGCTTTACTTACCCCATGGGATCTGACGCCCCACTTGTGTGGATGCCCTCTTCACTCTGTTTGGGCTCTGACTTCCTACGCAGGCACCTCCCAAATGGTGACGTGTTCCTTATCCCGCTGGAGCCATGGCATCTCACAAAAGGCCACAACGTGGTGGTGGGGGTGGATGCCCCTGTACTCTTCACAGACTCTGACACCCCCCTTGGCCGCACAGTGGCTCCTCTGCACGATGCATGCATGCCCACCTTGCAAAGTCCACCGAAATGGATCCACAGCTAAATTTTTTAGCAAAGAAGGGAGGGGAAAGGAAGGAGCAGTGGAATAATCTTGGGAAATTATTTTTTGTTCTTTCTTGGGGGAGGGGTCAGAGTTATTGAAGTATGTTTTGCATACATTAAAATTCACCCCTTTTAGATGTACAGTTCTATGAGATTTTATAATTGCTGTGACAAGTAAACAAGTAAATATATCACCTCAAAAATTTTCCTCATGCTCCTTTACAGTTAATGCTTATTAATAATGCTTTCTTTCCCGAATTTTTCTTTAGTGGTTGCCCTAGGATTTACAATATTGTCTTTAATTTATCATAATGTACCTTCAAATAATATTTTACCACTCCACATGTATTGTAAGACCCCTGCAACAATATATTTCTAATCCTTCTGTTTCATATTTAGTACAGCTGTTAAATATTTACTTTATGTATGGCATAAACCCAGCAATACATTGTTACTATTTTTGCTTTAGGAAATCAACTGTCTTTTAAAGTGATTAACAATAAAAAATATATTTTATATTTACTTTTTTTTTTTACTACGTCCAGGGTTTTTTCTTTTTTTTTTTTTAAACTATTTTAATTTTTATTTATTTATTTATTTATTTATTTTTGGCTGTGTTGGGTCTTCGTTTCTGTGCGAGGGCTTTCTCTAGTTGCGGCAAGTGGGGGCCACTCTTCATCGCGGTGCGCGGGCCTCTCACTGTCGCGGCCTCTCCCGTTGCGGAGCACAGGCTCCAGACGCGCAGGCTCAGCAATTGTGGCTCACGGGCCCAGCCGCTCCGCGGCATGTGGGACCCTCCCAGACCAGGGCTCGAACCCGTGTCCCCCGCATTGGCAGGCAGACTCTCAACCACTGCGCCACCAGGGAAGCCCCCAGGGTTTTTTCTTTGTGTAGATCTAAGTTTCTGTCTACTATCATATTCCTTTTGCCTGAAGAACTTTCCTTAATATTTATTGTAGGGCAGGTCTGTTGGAAATGAATTCAGCTTTTCTTTGCTGAAAAGCCTTTATTTCACCTTCAGTTTTGAAAGATACAGTCTCTGGGTAGAGAACCCTGTTTTGATATTTTCTTTCAGTACCTTAAAGACATTCGTTTATTGTCTTCAGGCTTGCATAGTTTCTGAAGATAAGTCAGCTCTAATTCTTATTTTTGGTATATTCCTTTGTATGTAGTATGTCTTTTTTCTCTGGTTGCCCTCAAAGTTTTTTCTTTTTTTTTTAAACTTTTTATTTTATCTTGGAATATAGTTGATTAACAATGTGATAGTTTCAGGTGTACAGCAAAGTGATTCAGTTATACATATATCAATACATGTATCTATTTCAAGTTTTTTCTTTAACATTAGTTTCTTGAAGCTTGAATATAAATGTCTAGGTGTATTTATTTTTATTTTTATTTTTACTTTTTTATTTCTTATTATTTATCTTGGGATTCTCTGAGCTTCTTGAATCTGTGGCTTAATATCTGTAATTCTTTTTAAAAAATTCTTAGCCATATCTTTAAAAATATTTCTTCTACTCCTTTATCTATATCTTTTCTATCTGGAACTCCAATGAGCTATATTGTTTTGCAAAACTTTGTTAGTCTGTTTCCTCTCTCTCTCTCTCTCTCTCCCCCAATACCCAAAGACTTCTCTTTAGGTTTGCTGATTCCTTCCTCAGTTGGGTCTAGCCAATGAGTCCATCACAGGAATTCTTTCTCTTTGACACCATTTTATTCTTATTATTTCTTGCATTTCTGTTTGACTCTTATAGTTTCCATCTCTCTACTGAAACATCCCGCCTTTCCCACTAGATCCTTTAACTCAATAATCATACTTATTTTAAACTTTATTTCTAATTGTTCCAGTTTTGGGCCATCTGAGTCTGGTTCTGTTGATTAATTGCTTTATCTCCTGATGACGGGTTAGTTTACTTTTTCCTCTTTTGTGTCTTGTAATTTTTAATTAAATGCTGGACATTTTCTGCAGAACGGTAAAGACTAAAGTAAATATTTGTCTGGAAATGTGTGTACTTTTTCTTCCGTAAGGTCATTCCCACGTGAGTCAATCTAGTCAGGGGTTGAGCTGGGCTTGGATTTTTGTTGTTGTTGTTGTTGATGCATTCAGAGCACCACAGGGTTCAAATTTCTCTAATGATGCCTTGTGCTTACGGTCCAATGCTTAGGTTCTGTATGGTTTTTCTCAGTGTTTGTGCTTCATCATCTGCTTTAAAAGCCATCCCTGCGTACTTGCATCACAGAGGGTCTCTCTATCTCTTACACCATGCCCAGAGGTTGACTGCTCTTGCTTGTTATTCTGGGCTTGCTACACTGGTGGGGGCAGGCAGTGCTCTCTGTTGCCTTGACCAGCCTCAGCCTTAGAAAGATACTGTGTTTCTGGACCTTGTGGTGAGACTTTCTCAGTGTTCCTATTCCTCTTCCACCTGCCTTAGCAGCCAAACTTTGCCTTGTATCTGGGGCAGATATTGATCAGAGGAGTCTCTACTGACCCCCAACCTGAAGTAGGACATCTCTAATTATATTGGTATGGGATCCTGGGTCCTGGACTCTTTCCTCCCCTTCCCTATGGATAAAGGGGTTTGTTTGGTTTTGGTTTTGGTTCTGTCTTTCCCACAGCAACAATGAATCTTTACCTGTGTCCTGGGGATGACAAGGTTTGATTTCCTTCTCTGAGAAGCTCGAGATGTTTGTTCTGTGAGAAAAGATTCCCCAGGCAAGGGGCAAGGCTTCAAGCCTTTTTCATAGTGGCAGTTGCTCTACTTCCCAACATCTGCACCGTTAAGGGGGGCTCTCTGTCTCCTACCTGCCCCTGAGCTTCCTTGTGAGCCCCCAGTAGAAGTTCATGGACAAAATCCTGGCAGTCAGAGCAAACTCCCCTGATGTCTGAGACTTCCATGCATCCTATACAGTCATGTTAGCTTACTGTTGGCTTTTAGAAATTCTTTAAAAATCTAGCTCATTTCTTCTTACTCACCTATGTGGCAACTTCCTTTCCTCCCATGTTCTTTCATAGGTGAGCTAGTCTGTGCATCCTGACTTTCCTGGGGAAGCCCATTCCTCCTGGATTTTGTGTTACTTGATTGCCCTGTGAGGTCAGTTCTCTGATAGGTCAAGAAATGCTGTGATATTATCTTTTTTTCCTGCATTTTTCTCATTATTATATTGGGCCAATACTCTTGCAGCTTTTTACCTAGAGGTGGAAGTGGAACTCCAAGGAGGTTTTTAAAACTTGAAATGTTCTCATCAGAACTGTGATTTTGAAGGTATAGTGTAAAGTTACAATTAATTATATAATTATGTGGAAGGAATTTTTAAACCTATGACAAAGAGAATTACAAGATAACAAGAAGAAATAAACCTTATTTTCAATCAATCATTATATTTATAAATATAGCCCAAACACTTTTTATCTGCAAGAAACAAAGTATATCTAAATTTTCTTAATATCAGAGTTTCAGGTTTGTGTTCCCCCCAGATTTCTATGTTGAAATCCTAACCCCCCAATGTGATGGAATTTGGAGATGAGGCCTTTGGATGGTGATTAGGTCATGAGTGTGGAGCCCTCACGAATGGGATTAGCACCATTATAGAAGGTGCTAATCCAGAGAACACTCTCACCCCTTCTTCCACGTGAGGACACAGTGAAAAGACAGCCTATGATGTCTGGTGAAGAAGCAGGGCTTACTAGACACCAAATCTGTCACCATCTTGATCTTGGACTTCCTTGTCTCCAGAATTGTGAGAAATAAATGTTTATTTAAGCCACCCACTCTATGGTATTTTTGTTATAGCAGCCCAAACTGGAAAAAAAAAAAAAAAAGTAAGCTTGTAGGGACTTCCCTCGTGGTGCAGTGGTTAAGAATCTGCCTACCAATGCAGGGAACATGGGTTCGATCTCTGGTCCGGGAAGATCCCACATGCCGCGGAGCAACTAAGCCCATGCGCCACAACTACTGAGCCTGCGCTCTACAGCCTGTGAGTCACAACTACTGAAGCCCACACACTACAACTACTGAAGCCGACGTGCCACAACTACTGAAGGCTGCACACCTAGAGCCCGTGCTCCACAACAAGAGAAGCCACCGCAATGAGAAACCCACGTACCACAACGAAGAGTAGCCCCTGCTCGCCGCAACTAGAGAAAGCCCACACGCAGCAACGAAGGCCAAACGCAGCCGATAAATAAATAAATAAATTTATTTGTTACAAAAGTAAGCCTGTATATTCTGGAATTAATTTTCTAATACAGACTAATACTGTAAAGTTACATACACACACATATGTGTGAGTGTATACACGATGATTGGTTGATGATCTTCGGAAAGCAATACTTTTTTTTTTTTTTAGTTTTTTTTTTATTTATTTACTTATTTTTTATAGTTGGCTGTGTTGGGTCTTTGTTTCTGTGCGAGGGCTTTCTCTAGTTGCGGCGAGCGGGGGCCAGTCTTCATCGCGGTGCGCGGGCCTCTCACTATCGCTGCCTCTCTTGTTGCGAAGCACAGGCTCCAGACGCGCAGGCTCAGTAGCTGTGGCTCACGGGCTTAGTTGCTCTGCGGCATGTGGGATCTTCCCAGACCAGGGCTCGAACCCGTGTCCCCTGCATTGGCAGGCAGATTCTCAACCACTGCACCACCAGGGAAGCCCAGCAATACTTTTTTGTTAACTTTATTTTTAATCAATGTGTAATATATATTTAGAAATGCACACAAATGTAAAACTCAACAAGACTATTTTTAAAGATACATCTAACTTCTAAATATATCCTTGTGTTATTAGAAATTGATCATTGTTTTCCATGTGAAATACTTAGTGCCCACAATAGGAAGTAACAAAGGAGAATGGAAATAATTATTTTGTGAATTGAGCTGAATCTGTAGTTTTGCAAGACATCTTCTATTTCTCAGCATATTTTCCCAAGTCCCAAAGACTTCTTGAATAAGGCTGAAACTTCTTGAGTATCTTTTGCCAAAAACTGAACGAGAAAAGAAGGTGATATATTTAGAAGCAAGGGCTTGAATGAACTTCTCACATTCTTGCAAACATAGACAAAATCGCCCCTTTGGTTGAAACTGGGGGACATCAGCTCCTATCTCCTGTCACCTGGCTGGTGAGTGGGTTATTAAAATTAGGAATTCCACTCTATATCAGAGAAAAAAGAACTTCTGGTTTGCTCGTCTTCTTCCTCCTCTTCCTTTCTTCCTCCCAAAGTTCATCTTGGGAAGCCTCTACTTCAGACGAAGGATGTAGGTTCTCTTGAGCCTGACAGAGGACTGGTTTTCTTTATGAAACACGAGCTCCTATGGTTGACTTTGACTCTTTGAGTATGTGGCTGCCTTTGGCTGAAATAAGAGGCCTCATTCCATATTCTTCATCAAGCAACAGCTCGCCTTAAGCACTTCCTGGGAGTCAAGGTTCCCTGGAAGCACGTGACTTCCTGCTTGTCAGGTTTCATTTTTCAGATCTCTGAGCCCGCCCTGCCGTTTGTAATGTAATTCCCATCAGACTACCAAGAAACATTAGCAGCAATTTTGAGTTATTTTGACCCTATTCTCCAATAACAGCAGAAGAGTTCCTTGGGATTCTTGTGGTTCTTCAGAAAATTAGTCTTTTTCTATTAATTCACTTTTTGTGGATCCATCTACATTTCACTTTTTCCTCTAACACCTTAAGTAAGTTGTCCCTGGTTTTTACTCTCCATCAGTGCATTCATTCCCAAATTAGGTAAACCAAAATGAAGAACTTGAGGTCAGCTTCATTCTGGAGTATAGGAACTGGTTGTACCAGTAGGTAGAAAGGGCCAAGGTTTGGTTTAATTGCCTGATTCTCCTGCTAGAAACATCAAGCCAAACCAGGCCTTGCCTCCCTGATGGAGTGGGTCTGGAAGGCCTTGGATTCCTACTCTTGTCTTAGTGTGGACTGAGTCAAGGATGAGGATTCCTGTATACAGAGGTGATAGACAACTTGTAACACACCAGAACTTCTTCAAGCCTGGAATCCAAACTCTCTGGGGAGAAGGAAGCCCAGGTATCTGGGCAGGTCCTCTGTGGGTTTTAGTAGTTCTCTCTTCATGCACAGAAACTGAAGTTCTGATAATGAGCACTCACTCATCTTGAGAGACCCAGGATTGCCTTGTCTGACTTCAGCCCTTTAAAAGAGTCATCCCTACAAAGATGATTGAACCTGATCTAAACCTTGGATAAAAGGCTTCAGAATAAATCTGATCCCACTTAGGGATCTCTCTTAAGGCAGCTCTTCTCCCTGGCCTTCTTATTTTTGGAAGACTTACTGTTCTTTGGTTTCTGCCCCTCTGGTCAGCCAGGCTGGCATCTCTACCCCTGATCTATCAGCCTCCCCTGGACACAATGCCTTCTGTGGACTAGCTCATCCAGGGAGGCCCTGGCTGGTCTGCTCAGCTCTTCCAGATACTTTCAACCTAATGGCTTCCAAATAGGTCTGAGTCCCCCCTCAACTGGCAAAGTGTCATTGAATCAACCAAAATGAAGAGCTAAAAATTCATCTCCTTTTTCTGTAAGATCACTCTTAAGATTGTCAACACTGGTTTTTCTATCAATTAACTTAAAAATACATTTTTTTTCTTATTAAATGCAATTATTGTGGATTGTCCTATACAGGAGGAATTATAGATAGTTCACACTCTTGGAAATTATGGATAAAGATATGTCAAATTGGAAGGCTTTCAGTGAGTTCCTCTTCAATTACTTCTCTGGGAACTTTTGGCCTCACTCTGCTGAAACTCTGAGAGCTCATTCCCAAGAAAACACTTGTGCAGGGGGTGTTAATGTCTTTTGTTTATTTATTTTTAATAAAGTTATTTTTTATTTATTTATTTTTGGCTGCATTGGGTCTTCGTTGCTGCACGCGGGCTTTCTCTAGTTGCAGCCAGCGGGGGCTACTCTTCACTGCAGTGCACGGGCTTCTCATTGCGGTGGCTTCTCTTATGGAGCACGGGCTCTAGGCACGGGGACTTCAGTAGCTGTGGCATGTGGGCTCAGTAGTTGTGGCTCACGGGCTCTAGAATGCAGGCTCAGTAGTTGTGGCTCACAGGCTTAGTTGTTCCGCGGCATGTGGGATCTTCCTGGACCAGGGATTGAACCCACATTCCCTGCATTAGAAGGTGGATTCTTAACCACTGCACCACCAGGGAAGTCCCAATGTCTTTTAAAATGAAAGTTATGTTGAGATTGTTCTTCTGCATGAATACAATCACCCAGGGGGTAGAGACCTTTCTTCTAAGAAGTTTCCATTTAGTGGGTGAGAAAAAAATGATTTGGCATTTGATAGCTGCCAGTCTCATTCCCATGAGGTCTAAGGCCATGAACTGAATGTTCTTCTTGTCTAACGTGGTTCCTTCATTCAGTATCATCATAAAATGGAGATTCATGTGAATGACCTTCTAATCATGGGAAAGTTCCACAAGTAATAGGAACATATATGGCTTTGGTTCACACATTCTTAAGTAACTCATAAGAGCTCTTATTTATGAAGCCCTGGAGTGACGCTGAAGAGTATGGTCCTCCCCGCAACCCTGTGAGGAAGTATGATTACTTCTTTGCTACAGATAAGAAGCTCAGAGAAGATAAAGCCTCGAAGGTTGGAAGGCTGGTAAGTGGCAGCCGCTGGGTTTGATTCCGAGTCAGTGCCAGACCCCAAAGCTAGTGTCCTCACCGCTCTCCTTCCACGTTTCAGACACCGCTCCCCACAGGTATCCAAGAAGCACCCCTCCCAGCCTCCCAGCCTGCAGTGTCTTTGTGCCACATGACCAGGGATCAACATGGCTAGTTTGGAGTCTGCCAGTCCCAAAGGCACAGCTCACAAGAACGAATAACCCCCCAAACCAGGGAGCAAAAGCGTTAAAATGAAGCACGTCTCTCCCAAAGTGAGCAAGGTTTTATTAGTGACTATTGAGATTCCTGTTTGAAACCCAGTATGCTTGACAAATGATCCTGGCTTCAGGCTGCTCCCAAGTTTCCATGTGGCTGGTGTTGGTTAAACTGTGGCCACAAGTTTAGGGATTTGTCTTGTTCTAAGCACACTCTAATGTGGACCATTTTTAAAGTCTTTATTGAGTTTGTTACAATATTGCTTCTGTTTTGGTTTTTTGGCCACAAGGCATGTGGGATCTTAGCTCCCCAACCGGGGATTGAACCCGCACGCCCTGCCCTGGAAGGCGAAGTCTTTAACCACTGGACTGCCAGGGAAGTCCCGCTAAGCTCACTCTAAAGTGAAAAGTTTGTTCTTCCCCCTCCCACCCCACTGCCATCCCCACTGCTTCCCTTGCTTTTTGAATCCCTGGCTGAGGATACAGCTGCAGGAATCCACAGCCACCAAACAAAGCAGGACACCGTGTTTGCTTTCAGCTGTGGGGAGAGGTCGGGGCCTGTGTCGGAGCAGAGTGGGGACGTGTGCACGCACTTCGCTGAGTCCGCGGCTCTGCGGACCTTTTGTTTGTCCAGACCCCTGGACTTTCTTTCCCGGGGAGTTCAGTTTACACAAGGACTGCAGGTTGTTTAGCTTGAATGCAAAGATGAAAACAAAGCTTCTTAATGCCAACCCAGGGGTCTGCTTTAGAGCTCTCTATGAAGAGAAAAATCTATTTACTAAGATTTGAGGCAAGAATGTGCCTTGAGGCTAAAGTACAGATTCCCTAGAGATGTTATAGGGATTTGCTCTTATTGCTCAACTTTGCTTTGCTTTAAAAATTGTCCACTTCTTTGAAATTTCAGTTTTCCCTCCCACACACATATACCTATCTCACTTCGCCTTTTTTCAACCCTTGAATATCACTTCCCCAAAGTCCTGATTCCCATACAGTCTCCAGTTAAACTTCTTTTGTGTGCGTTTTGGGTGAGATACATTTTTGTTTTTCACAGAATCCTTTTAAAACTGCTATTTTCCTATTTGTAGTGCCCCAAGGCTGAACACATAATGGCCGAGAGAGAAGTACATGTACTGAATATTAAAATTTTACAAAGGAAAGAAAATCTGACATTTTCAAAATCTCAAATATGGCTTTGAGGTTGTTTTCTTTTTTTTAAAGAATACTCTCTTCTTGTTATTGCTGTCAAGTTAAGGTAAAAATCGAGATTCATCCGTTTCCTCATGCACTAGTTCACTCAGCATATATTAAGCATGTCAGTCTGTATGCTGTGCTCTGAGGCTACACGGATAAACACGCCATGGTGCTGTCATTGGGAAGGGAACACGTATGCACGTAGAGAAGAAAGGCATGCATAATAAATAATTGTAATAAGTGTTGCAAAATTGCAAAAGAGCACCATGGTAAATTGTCTGCAGGATGGGTACCACCGCTGATGGGTGTAAACAGGACACCATCCCATGTCTGTGTGCAGCCCCTCCCATCAAGAGGTGGAATCAATTTCCCTTTCCTGAATCCAGGCTGTTCAATGACTTGATAGACCAACAGGATGAGACAGAAATGGTGACATGCTGCCTCTGAGCCCGGACATCAAGAAGCTGCCCAGCTTTCCTCCTCTTTGAAGCCAGCCGCCATGTTGGAAACTCAGGTGAATGGTGAGGGTCCCAGGGCAGGAGAGAGGCCACGTGGATGAGAACTGAGCCACCCAGCTGACACCATGTGAGCAAAGATGAACCATCTCTTCTAAGTCCTGCCCAATTCCTGAAGCATAAGATCACAGGCAGTGAGACGGCTGTGGTTTTGAGCTCCCAAGTTTTGGGGGGTCTGTTATAGAGCAACACTGATGATAACCTGTACAACGTGAAATGAAAATATGAATAATTCTACCTACATCATCTGGGAAGGAGTCAAAGAGGCCACCGTGTACAAGGTGACAGAGAAACACCTTATCAAAAGTTATCATTACCAAGCTTCCAAGGCAGGAAACTGATTCATATACAGCGATAGTGAACACCTAGGTGATGCTTATTCCATGCCTGGTGCTGTTTTTAGTGCTTTACGTTCATTAACTCATTCAGGCCTCACAGCAAACTTCCGAGGTAAGTGTGCTGTTATCACCCCCATTTTACCAGTGGGAAAACTGAGGTTCAGAGAGGTAAAGGACCTTGTCCAAAGTCACACAGCCAGTAAGTGATGTACCAAGGAGTCAGCACCAGGCCCTCCAGCACCAGTCTAGGCTTTTAGCCACCATGTCTCATTCTGCCCAAAGCCAGAGTTTGGGAAGGAGCCCAGGCTTTGTCACTTAACTATCAGGGTTCCATTGAGGGGAGGATTCTGTTGATGCAGACATGTTTGAGGACCACTGGCCCAGACGATCACCAAGGGTCTAAGATTCTGCAGTTTGACTGGCTGTGCTTTCAGACCCAGCACCGCAACCCGCCCCCCCCCCCCCACCTCGCTGACTTCCAGATGCCGGCTGCCGCAGGGAACGTGGCCTCTCTTCCCTGTCCGGCTCTCCCAGCCAGCGTCAATCTGGCTCTTTTCAAAAGCTGCAGGGGCCAGTGACACAATCAGAACCCTGGGTTTGTCTGTGATCCTTGTGCAGGTCAGAAGTTAAGAGGAGATGAGGGTCCCTTCCAGCAACGTGATTTTTTTTCATTAACGCACCAAACCAGAAAACAACCTTGTCTAGAATGTAGTCTGTAATTCAGTATTTGGAAGTATTATTGAGATCTTTCTAGAAAAAGACACTTTTATACAAAGTGTCATTTTAAAATTGTATTACATGCTTCAAAGTTTAATTTTTCTTATTTGGGGACCATACTGATCGTGGTCTATAACAGCAGTCCCCAACCTTTTTGGCACTAGGGACCAGTTTCATGGAAGACAGTGTTTCCACGGATGGGGGCGGGGGATGGTTTCAGGATGATTCAATCGCAATACATTTATTGTGCACTTTATTTCTATTATAATTACATTGTAATATGTAATGAAATAATTACACAACTCAACATGATGCGGACTCAGTGGGAGCCCTGAGCTTGTTTTCCTGCAACTAGATGGTCCCATCCGGGGGTGACGGGAGACAGTGACACCCAAAGTGTGTTGCTTATGTCCAGTCTGCTCAGCTTAATTGTCACTTGCCGCTCACTGATAGGGTTTTGATATGAGTCTGCAAGCAGTTGATCTATTATGGTCTCTGCAGTCAGACCTCTCTGCTAATGATGATCTGTATTTGCAGACGCTCCCCAGCGCCAGCATCACTGCCTGAGCTCCACCTCAGATCATCAGGCATTAGATTCTCATAGGAAGCGCGCAACCTAGATCCCTCGGGTGCGCAGTTCACAGTAGGGTTCACGCTCCTCTGAGAATCTGATGCGGCCGCTGATCTGACAGGAGGCGGAGCTCAGGTTGTTACGCGAGCGACGGGAGTGGCTGTGAAAACAGATGAAGCTTCGCTTGCTCCTTCGCTTGCCGTCACCTCCTTCTGTGCGACCCGGTTCCTATCAGGCCATGGGTTGGTACTGGTCCACGGCCCGGGGGTCGGGAACCCCTGGTCTATAACATTTGAGAAAATTCACGTCTGAGAATCACACCTATTCCATGGAGTGAGGTCTACCACTCACATGTGTATCTATATTTGATACCCACTAGAGGCCCCGACTTAGTTTAAGTGCTGTAGGCTTATAAAGTTTTAGTTTCCTCCCATCGGCAATTGGAAGCAATTCCTCCCCCTAAGAGGAGGGTCCAGCGGGGAAACTGCAGTCTTGCCTCACGGTGACCAAGGCCTAGAGGCTCAGGCTTGTCTCCTGCAGCGTCTGGGGGCAGTGGAAACTGTCCTTACTGCTGCCCTGGGGTCGGTTTCAGGCCTCCTCGGACAAACACCTGGAAACCTGCCCTTCTCTCTCTGGTCACTGCCGCCTTGCTTTTCTACTCCATCCTCCACTGAGTTCCACTGCAGTGTGACGTCTGTCCTCATACCCATTACATTAAGAGTGTCTGCCTTGGATGTTCACAACCATCTGTACAGAGAACCAGAAAAAACAAACCTCCTCATTGGTACTGGCACCGCCCACTTCTCTAGGCTTAACTCTGATCTACTGTTTGCTAAAAGGCTGCCTTCCCTGGGGGGAGGGGGGGTGAGGAGGAAGAAGGTCAAGAATCCTGTCATGCCGGCTGGGATGGGCTGAGAGAAGCCTGTCTCACCCCAGATGGACCCAATCCTGGACCAGAGTGAGGTGAACCAAATTCCTCTTTTGTGCTGAGATTACATCATCATGTGGCTTCAGGCAACTCCCCTTTACAAAGTAAAGAGAATCCTATCTGCTCTGTCACCTTTATACAAAAATTATCAGAATTAAATGAGAAAAGCCAAAAGTAAACATTGTACATATCATGTACCATGTCGTTGTCATCTTAAATGATAATCCCATGTTACAGAGAGAATTCATTTCTCACATGAAGGTGTGGCCTTTTTTGTTTTCCGTTAGCGTTATATTTTTGGTAAGAGATGAAGCAGGGTAGGTTTAAAAATATTAGTCATATTCCAGTCTATGTTTCTTCTAGGACACTACTAATAAAAGCCAAGTTCTAAGTTGTTTTGCTGCACAGAAGAGAAGCAATGTATTTGACATCGTAATCTTAAAATGAAAATCCAGTCTCCACTGATTCTCCTCTTTTTCAGTAAATTGCCCTTTGCCAGGTCTCAGGAGCCCCCCAGCACATCAGGGTCGCCAGTTGGTGAGAAGGTGTCCAAAGCACCTGAATGCATCCAGGAGAAAGCCCCCAACCCAGCAAAGGTGGCCGAGAGACCGGCTGCCGTGGAAGTGGGCTGTGTTTTATGGGAAAAAAGGTGGACACAAGCCCTGTGGCAGGGACACCAAACCCTGATTTCACCGGCAAGTCAGAAAGCCTCTGGCCTTTGTATCCTGAGTGATTTCACTGGAGGGGAAGGTGCAGGTCCGGGAGGCCTGCATCTGCAGAGGCAAGAATGCTCGTCTGGGAGAAGACAGAGCTAAGGAAGTTTGTGTTGGAAGCTGAGACTGGAACACGTGTTTCTTGGCTTAGAGCAGCGCCCGCAGAAGGGCGGTTACATTAACCAATCCCCTGTCGGAGCAGCGAAAGCCTGTTCCTTTGAGGTTCACCTCCTACTGAAACATGTTTTCCTAGTGTGAGCAGAGACGTCACGTGTCCCGGAGTTAGCAGGAAGGGGGTTTATCTGCTCCACTGCAGCTGTCTTAAGGGACCAGTGGCAGAAGAGGTCTGACCTTCTCCCCTGGACCCAGAGCAAGTTTCAGGAGAGGCTGGCAGGGAGTTGACGGCCCAGCAGTGGAGCCCTGAAGCCACGGGGCTCCCTCCAAAGGCAGAGGTCTGTCCTTCTCACCTTCAGGGCAGATTGCAGGGCCCGTAGTACTCAATCTTCCTAATTTACTTGACCAAAAAGCTTTTCTTTTCCAAGTTTATGCTCTGAGATGTTTCACCATTTTTCAAGGTGATGTCTAGATATGGAAAATTCAGAATCTCCCTCCCCTGTTCACCTGGCTGCCTCTCTACACCTGATCACTGCTCTGAGGGAGCTGCTGTCATGGGAAAAAAATGTCCCCAGCATGGCAGGAAACGGAGAAACAATGTGAGGTCAACGTTCATAAAAATGAATGGCGATGTTTCCCTTCAGTTCCAGCATTTGGCCATTTCCTCAGCACATCTTCAAGTTTAAGAACTTTATAAACTTTGCCACAGAATGCACCACACCCTTAATTAAAAGTTCTGAACTTTGTATTAAGTTGGGTGTTTGATGAGTTTAGAGGCTCTTCTCTCTGGAAATGAAACACATGCCCACCCAGCCAAATGCCATTCCTGCTTGAAGCTGGCAGGCTTTGGGCTTCATTGCCATGGTGGCAGTTTTCACAAGACATCGTGAGTTTCCATAAGACACATCAGCTTAGTGAGGCTTTGGAGGATACCAGCAGCTGAGAGGTACTGGGGCCATTAGGATGAAGGGAAGCTTCTGCTGTGTGTTTGCTTCTAGGCAGCTGCTAAAAAATTACGTGTTGTGCAGACATAGAGAATAGACTGGTGGTTGCCAAGGGGGACAGGAGGTTAGGGAGGGAAGGATAGGGAGTTTGGGATGCAAACTATTACATATAGAGTGGATAAACAACAAGGTCCTCCTGTATAGCACAGAGAACTATATTCAATATCCTGTGATAAACCGTAATGGAAAAAATACATAAAAAAAGAATGTATATATATTTATAGCTGACTCACTTTGCTGTACAACGGTAATTAACACAACATTGTAAATCAACTATACTTCAATTAAAAAAATAACAATTACGTGTTGTGTTCAACAAACATTTCTGTGGGCTCACTGTGAGCCTGGCATTCATCTGAGCACGTTACAGATGCTCACTTGCTTCTCGAAACAACCCACGAGGCAGGTGCTCTTATTATCTCCATTCTAGAAGAGGAAACCCAGACACACAGAGGCTGGGAACCTTGCCCAAGGGCTCAGAGCTCCCGAGGGGTCCAGCCAGCAGTGAGGCCCAGAGACGAGCCCCTCCCACACACCGGGACACCTGCCCCAAAAGGGCCCGCTCGCTCCCCCAAAACACCAGCTTACGGGGAAGGCTCCTGAGAGAATGACGGTCAATGCTGAGCGGAGATAACGATAACCCCTGTTAAGGTTCTAAATTATGGAGCATTAACTATGGCTTCCCTGTCACCATCCCAGGAGCTACCACCTGAAATGAAGTGTCAGGTGACCTGCGAGGCCAGCGGCAGGGAGAGTAAATCTCTTGGGGAGAGAAACCCCAGGTCTTGATCTCTTTTTGGAGTAAAAGAAGGAAGAAGAATTGGCCACGGAGGGCCGGGGAAGGTTTGGTTTTGTTACCTTCTGAATCCTCAGCTGAAAGTGTTTCCACAGTTGTTTTCACGGTCACATTGGCTGTTATTTCTTTGTTATTTATTTATTTTTTTTAAATACATTTATTTATGTATATTTTGGCTGTGTTGGGTCTTCGTTGCCGCACGCGGCCTTTCTCTAGTTGTGGAGAGCAGGGGCTACTCTTCGTTGTGGTGCGCGGGCTTCTCATTGTGGTGGCTTCTCTTATTGCGGAGCACGGGCTCTAGGCGCGCAGGCTTCAGTAGTTGTGTCACACGGGCTCAGTAGTTGTGGCTCGCGGGCTCTAGAGCGCAGGCTCAGTAGTTGTGGCGCACGGGCTTAGTTGCGGCATGTGGGATCTTCCCGGACCAGGGCTCGAACCCGTGTCCCCTGCATTGGCAGGCAGATTCTTAACCACCGCGCCACCAGGGACGTCCATTTCTTTGTTATTTAACATCATTCTTCCTTGGGGAATGTCAACTGAAAAAAAAAAAAAGCACCACCTAAAAGCTGAGAGTTATGTTTTATTTGACGGGCAAACTGAGGACTTCAGCCCAGGACACAGCATCTCAGATAACTCTGAGGGACGGCTCTGAAGAGGCGAGGTGGGGGGAGCCAGGATAACAGGAGTTTTTGCAACAAAGACCAGGTAGCCAAACATCAAAAGATTGCTGTTAATTAAAGAAAAACAGATATCTCAAGTTAAGCAATTTAGCACTTTATGTTTGGGAAGATGCAAAGTCTGGGCTCATTGAAATCATTCCTTTGATTTGCACCTCAGCTACCTGGGACCAGTATCCTGTGCTTTTTCACCCTGAGTCTCCTCAAGGTGCGCGGTCAGGGGTGGCTGCAGCGGCCGACTGCTTGATGGTGGGCATCCCGCCTCCATCCTGAGTTCCCCCAGGGCTCACCTTTGGGGCAGCTGTGATGTGATGGCTTGATGGCTGCAACATCCTGTGTTTACTGATATGGCAGGCAATATTCTTCATTCACAGTAATAAGAGTCTACACTGGGGGCCTCGGTTTAAGCTCTAACCACATCTTTCTCATCTGGTGCCCATTCCCCACCTCACGGATGTGGATGCATCATGGGCTTTTCTGAAGCAGAGATGTTCCTGTAAAACAGAGCGCTCTGGATCCAGCCACATGCAAGCTCATCTGGTACCAGGGAGTTCTGGGAACAAGACACCTTCAGTGATGAACCCAGGAAAGTTCTGGGCAAACTGGGTGGACTCTAGACTGTGCTCATACCCATCTCTTTGCCAACGGAAAAGGATTTAAGTTATTAATCTCTATCTAATCTTAGCCCACTTGTGACAAGTACTGCTCTGTTTGTGAATCACCTGGTTGACACAGAGGAAAGACCCATTGGAGGGAACCCCCAGCTACCCTGGAGTCGGGCCAGATCCAACTGGGTTTGTGTTGACTTCACTGAAAGTTCCAGGTTGGAATGGGAGTGAGCGGGGGCTCCTGCTGGGAATACTCTAGTCCACAGCACCCTCATAGCACACCCCGCTCTGTAGCTGAAGTGAGGGAGGCACTGAGTAGATGTGCTTTGAAAAGAGCACCTTCACCTTTGGCTTCTGACCCCTGATACCAACCTTCCCTAACTCACCTCTCAGCCCAATCATTCACTCCATGAATAGGGCAAAATGCACATTCGCTGCTCTGCTCTGCAACTCCTGTGTGATAGAAATACTAGAAATGACTTGGCCTAATATTCGGACAAATATTTATAAAATCACAGAATAGTCCAGTGAATATTATCTCACTCATGCTTTGGGCTATTTTCTTTCTGAAATGTTTGCAAAGAATTAGGAGATTTGGAGCACCATCTTAGTACCAATCTTTAAGCTTCAGCACAGTATACAATTTTTTAAACAGTTGAATTGGGGTGTAATTGACATGCTATCAACTTAATTGTATTAATTATATTAAATACAATTATAATTATATTAATATATTACATTAGTTCTATTAAATATAATGTATTAAGTTTTAACATATGTATAAATCCATGAAACATTGGTGCGATTAAGATAATGAAAGTAGCCATCACCCTGAAAGTGTCCCCGTGGCCCGTTGTAATCCTCCTCACCACCCACTCTCCTTTCCCAGGCAACTACTTATCTGCTTTCTGTCATTTGAGTTGTTTGCAGTTTTGAGCTGTTATAGATAAAGCTGTTGTGAACATTTTATGTGCAAGTCTTTGTGTGGACATATGCTTTTATTTCTCCTGGGTAATTGTCTAGGAGTGCAATTACTGGGTCAAGTTGTAGGTATATGTTTAACGACAACTTCTGAACAGGTTATAACATTTTACATTCCTACCAGCAGTGGATGAACATTCCACATCCTCCATATATTTGCCTCTACTTGGTAGGGTTAGTCTTTTAAATTTTTGTCAATCTAATATATGTGTAAGTTGTACCTTATGGTTTTATTTTTCATTTCCTTAATGATTAATGATGTTGAACCTCTTTCGTGTGCGTATTTGCCATTCGTATATCTTCTTTGGTGAAGTGTCTTTCAAGACTTTTGTCCATTTTTATTGGGCTGTTCGTCTTCTTATTTTTGAGTTTTAAGGATTCTTTATGTGTTTTGGAAACAAGTCCAATATCAAATGTATACTTGCTTGCAAAGACTTTCTCTCAGTATGTGGCAGATTATCTGTTTTTTCTTAGCAGTGTCTGTTGAAGTTTTAAGTTTTGATGAAGTCTAAGCTATCAACTTGTTATTTTATGTATTGCGTTCCATTTGTTGGAAATAAGAAATCATTGCCTAACCTAGGGTCACAAATATTTGTCCTCTGTGTTCCTTCTAGATGTTTTATACATTTTAGGTTTTACAATTAAGTCTATAATCCAATTTGAGTTAATTCTTATATATGGCATGAAGCATAAATTGAAGTTTTTCTTTTTCCCAATGAGGATACACAATTGATCCAGCACTGTTTGTAGAAAAGACTGTCCTTTCTCCACTGAACTGCCATTGCAGCTTTTTCAAAGTCAGTTGTCCATATATGTGTGAGTCTATTTCTGGATTATGTATTCTCTATTCCACTGTTCTACATGTCCACCAATACCACAGTCTTAATTATCATTTCTTTATAATGTCTTGAAGTTAGATAGTGTAAGTACTCAACTTCGTTCTTCTTTTTCAAAGAATTTTAGTTATTTCATGTCCTTTGAATTTCCATATGAATTTTAGAGTCAGCTTGTGAACGTCTATGAAAAAAGTCCTGATGGGATTTCATTGAAATTACATTGATCAAATTGGGGAGAATTGATATCTTTAATTATGTTGGGTCTTCTGACCCATGAACACAGTATATCTCTCCTTTCATTCAGGTCTTTAAAAATTTCTCTCAGCAGTGCTTTGTAGTCTTTAGTGTACAAGTCTTGGACATCTTTTGTCAGATTTATCCTTAAATATGTAATATTTGAGTATAATTGTAAATGATTTTTAAAATTAATTTGAATTTCCAATTGTTCATTTCTAGTATATAGAAATACAGTTGACTCTTGTATACATTCATTTGTATCTTTGCAGACTTGCTAATCTCACTTATTATGTCTAGTAGCTTTTTTCTAGATTTCATCTGATTTTCTACATACATGATCATCTTTCTTTCTAATCCAGATGCTTTTTATTTGTTTTTCTTGCCTTATGACACTGGCTAGAACAATGTTGAAAGGAAGTGATTTCAGTGGACGTAATTGTCTTGTTCCTGATCTTAGGGAGAAAGCATCCAGTTTTTCACCATTAAGTGTGATATTACCTGTACATCTTTCCTAGATGCCCTTTGTCAAGTTGAGAAAGTTCTTTTTTCCCCCTAGTTTATTGAGAGTTTTTATCATGAATAGATGTGAGAGTTTTTTCTAATGTATTTTTCTGCATTTATTCAGATTATCATATGGTTTTTCTTTATAAGTGTGTTAATATGGTGAAATGAATAGAAAGATTTTTGAATGTCAAACCAATTTTGCACTCCTGGGATAAAACACACTTGGTCATAATGGCCACGATTCTTTTTATGTATTATTTATATATTACCAGACTCGATTTGCTAAAGTTTTGTTAAACAGTTTTGCATTTACGTTCATGACGGATATTGGTCTATAAATTTCTTTTCATGTAATACCCTTGTCTGGTTTTATTACCAGCATAATGTTAGCCTCATAGAATAAGTTTAAAAGTATTCTTTTCCCTATAATTTTCTAGAATTTGTGAAGAGCTAGTATTATTTCCTCCTTAAATGTTTGATATAATTTACCAGTGAAGCAATCGGGGTCTGGTGGTTTTGAACGAAAAATTTGATTTATTTAAAAAGCATAAGGTTTTTCATGTTATTTATTTCTTCGTGAGTGAGCGTTGGTAATTTGTACCTTTAAAGGCTTCTTATTTGACTTCATCTAAGTTGTCAAATGTACTGGCATAAAGTTATTTATAACATCTCCTAATATTTCCAGGTTCTATAATGATTCCACCCTCTCTAATTCCTGATATAAGTAATTTGTACCACCTCTCTCTCTCTCTCTCTCTGTGTATATACATACATACATATATATATATATATATATATATATGACAAATATTACTATGTATATGTATACATATATTTTCTTAAAGAAGATCAAAAATCGGGAAAATAAATTATTTTTTAACCCCCAACAAGCAAATTAACTAATAAACAAAACCTCAAAGATAGGTCCAAAGCATTTGGACCAAATCTGGATGTATCTTTTTCACCTTATAATCGTGAATCAAACCCACTCTGTGTAGAACTGCTGTTACACTCATAACGGAACAAATTGGATCATATAATTTCATATAATTCTGTAGTTAGGGGACATAACTCTGTCAGCAATTTCCTTTATATGTAAGGATTGTTTCCAAATAGAAAAAATAGGAAGTGAAACCTTACCCCTGCAGGAATAGTAAAAACTAGTTGCTTCAGGTTCTCTCCTGTTCATGCTGAAGAAGAATGAAAATGTTTCTTGCTTTTGTAAGGACCCCAGAGACCAGCCTTGCTACTGAAGAAGGTAGCAAGTTTCCTCTCTGAGACAAACCAGAGAGGGGTCAGGTTACAGCCACTCAGCAAACCTCACTGGAGAGACCAGGATCCTTCCAGTGGGAGTAAACCGTCTGCCATCAGGAAGATCAAGGAAGGAAGAGGCCAGGAAACTGGAAATGAGGAGGATCTGTGTTGAGAGAAGTGACAGGAAACACAGAAAAGCAATGACTCTCAGCTCTCTGAGAATACTGATTGTGTTGCTGGCAGTGATGTCCAGACCTCCGATCTAACTCATTCCAGTTCCTTTGCTGTTAGAAGTTAGACAAGTAAACACAGTGTCTCTAAGGGTGTTTTAACTGCTCATAACATTTGTTTGTTTTAATCAGGCACAAGGACCTGGCCACCTTCCAACTCAGTCTTTGCAGACCATGATTTTCATACCACTGATCTGGATCGTTCATTTTAAATCCAGATGGAAAAGAAAAGATCAAACAGTGGTTGGCACCACAGGGAAGTCTTCATCTGAGGGCAGGGACGTTATTCCAGCAGGAAAACACTTCCTGTTATCCCGTTGTTTCATAATATCCAAGACAACCTTCCTTCCCTGCCCCACAAGATGCAGCTAGGACTGGACATTTGTAGAGGCCAGTTCTAGATAGATATGGAGCAGGGTTCTGGAAAAATGCTTTACCTTTAAATCTTAAAAAAAGAAAAAGCATAAGTGGCTGGAACATTAAAATAATCACAAGGAATACAAAAGGTTGTTTGGAGTAGATTTTTGATTGCATTAGCCTCCTAGAAAAATCTCTTTATCTCCATAACGCCTGGAAGATCTATGACCCTAGCAGTGTGGTTTCCTGTTCCCTCTGCATTTGCAACTGGTTACCTCGGGCTGCTCTATACTGGGACCTTCTGAAACACTCCAGATTCACTATGTCAGGGCTCAGCTCACACCTTTTCTCCCCGTCCTGCTTTTGCTCCAGAGTGTCTGTGTTTGCAAAAGTGGTTCAACCCACATGTTGAAACATATCAAGGCCACAGTAATAGCACCGCCAAAGGCTCTCAGCAGAAGTGGCTTTCCAGCAACTCCAGGGGTCACACAGCTGTTTAGGGGCAAAGGTGGGGTTAGAAAGTGTGCCTCTTGTCTACTTGCAGGACTCTTTCCAGCAGCTTTCCAATCTATCCTGCTCTCTAAGCCACTGTTTTTCCAAACTAGGTCAGGGTCTCGAGGGGACGGCCTCCCAGTCCCCTCATGGCCTCTGCGTGGCACAGGGGCCGACCATGAACACACAGCACTCTCGCCTGTGCTGAACCGGTGTTGCATTCCCAGAATTCCACCTCTCTGCCTGCTTTCAAGCACGGGGCAACCTGGTCTATCTCTGGCTGTTCCTCTTCCCTTCCTCCCAGTTCTGGGATGGTTCTCAGTAACAAAAGCCTCGACTGTCCGTGTTCACGAGGCAAGGGCTTACACCCTCACACGGAGCCCACACGGACACATGTGCACACGCACACACACACAGGAGAACATGCAGCTAACAGCACAGCATGCAGCCATGAGCCAGGACCTATCCGGCCATTCCAACGGGAACAATTCATCTGGAACCTCACAGGTGGGCTGCCCCCGCCCATCTCTGTATTCTAGGTCTAGCAGCTGGGGTGCCTCCAGGATCCTGCAGCATTAGGAGCAGGGCAAGAGGGGGAAGAGGGAGGACACGTATGTAGACTGGTCTGAACAAGAACTCAATGAGAATAGGGGCTGCAGACTGGCCCCCCCAGCACATACGGCATCCTTGAGGGAATGAGTAGAAGGTGCCCCATCCAGGTAGATGATTACACACATACGAGGATGAATGGGAAAAAGGCTGCTCAGTGAGTTTGCAAGGGATCAGGGCTCGGCAGACCTGGCGGGGGACTTGGGAGCCTTCAGTCCACAGGTGTCCCTTGCCAGGGCACCCTCGTGCAAGGAGGAATCTGCCCAAGAGCAGACGGACCCCTCCAGTGACACAGTCTCTCTCCCTCCCCTTCCCCTGCAACATGGGGTATGAGAAGAAAAGCCAAATTATTCAGTGAAGGAAGAAGCCAGTAAAGCAAGAGGGATACATAAGCAATGATTTAAAAGATAACAGCCCAATTTTTCCAAATCATGGGACGCTGTTTCCACCTCTTTTACATAAGCGCCCCCTGATCTGGTGGTCATGACAAGGCTCCAGGAATCAGCACTGCTCAGTCACCACATCTGTGGACAAGAAAACACAAGGCAGTGTGTTTTCTCTTTTCAGAGAGCGCCCTAGGAACACTGCTTTATGAATATTTTGAGGTTTCCTGCAGTCCTGGGGTTTCCATTCTTACACACAGGAAAGCTGTTAGGTAAATTTATTTTCTTCTCTACTATCTGACCAGGCAGCAGATTGTCTCTGCTCACAAAACCATCTGTCATCTCTGCTGCTGGAAAGTTCATCAGTGATTTAGGACCTTCTTTCCTTTCCGTCCCCATGTCGCACACGTGTCTTCACCTTTCCTGGCGAAAATGTCCTCCTCTGGTAAATATCCCAGTGGCTGGCTGAGGTGCAGCCTCGTGCGTTTGGACTTGAGCTCCTTCCCCATGTCCCAGTCAGCCAGCAGCCAGCAAGGCAGTCTAGTGAACAGCGCAATGGAAATTCAGCTGACGGGTGGAGGAGTTCCAATATAAATTTCCCTTTCTCACCACAGTTTTATAGAATTGTGCAAAGATGCACATCAGCACTTTTGCAAGTCCAGCTTTCTTCTGAAAAGAATCAAGCCCATCAAAGCTCTAAACTTTTATGCTGTTATTTTTAATGGTTCGATCAATTACCCGGCACATGACGTTCCTGTAACCCTATCCTATGCCATAAGAAGAGAGTTTGAATAACAGGGTTTCAGGAAAGTCTGTGCCACATCAGCCAGAGTTTTATGTAACCCACCTCCCGCTCAAGGATTTACTTAGTATATTTTCTCCTGCGCTCTCAGACACTGACCTTTCTCTTTTATCCTGATGTCTCATTACTGTGGTTTTTTTATTTTTAGTATATGGGGGAACATTCGAGTTCTGACTATACAAGGCAGCATTTCCATAAAGCACCTCTCTAGCCTCTGTCTGTAGGTGAATATCCAGCAAAGAGGGCTGGCTTGCTCAGGCCGGGTATAATTCTATGGGCTAGGACTGAAGTGAGAAAGTGTTATGAACAAAGTGACAGCCCTCGGTAAGTTCTAGCAAATTCCAAAAATATTTTATAGGCTCTTGATCTCATGATGCCCTCCTTGGTAAAAGAAGCTTACTATGCAGTTATTTAATTTTTGTGTACTTCTCATACGAAAACTTTGAGCCCTCAAGTGGGAAGATCAATTTCATGGGCTTGCCCTTACACTTCAAAGTGAATCAAACAATGGCAAATGGCTAGAACACACTTCAGAGTTGATATTGTAAGTGTCCTTAATTTATGTTTCCTCACTTCTGTGTCAAAACGAAAACTTGACAAGAGGAATTATTTTGATTTAGAGGTATGACTGGTCTTATATAATATGAGCTCTTTGAGGGCAAAACTGATGTGCAATTATCTTTTTTTTCTGGACACCTCAGAAAGCAGTTTTTGTAACTGGATGGGACCTAACCCCAAGGACTGGACAGTCTCCCAGACCTAGGAGGTCACAGCATTCCTCGCCCTTGGTCTTGGCTTGTACCTGCACCCGCCCACCCATCTATCTGCCAGGGCACCGCCTGTTCATCTTTCAAGACCCACTTTTTCCAAAAAGTCTTCGCAGACTTCCCTGCCCCCCCCCACAGTAGAATTTATCATATTGTCCATCGAATCCCCACTGCATCCTGTACAATCCTGACGCCATCGTGTGCTTAACACTTTTTTAAAAATTTATTTTTGATTTTTGGCTGCGCCATGTGACATGTGGGATCTTAGTTCCTCAACCGGGGATCGAAACCTCGCCCCCTGCACTGGGAGCACGGAGTCTTAACCACTGGACCGCCAGGGAAGTCCCACACTTTATTGCACTCACAGCTTTACATGTGGATGTCACTTTCTCACTCGGGGTTTCCCAGTCTCTGTGTTACTGCCGCTGTGGGCCAGATAATGTTTTGCTGTGAGGCTGCCCTGTGTCTTGTGGAAAGTTTAACATCATCCCTGGCCTCTGCCTACTGGATGATGCCACTGGCATCTGCCCCCCCCGTCCAAAACTGTTGTCAGACAAATGTCCCTCGGGAGGCAAAATTACCCCAGTTGAGAACCACTGTTCTGGTCTCTGAGATCATAGGGTGATAACAATGTTTTATTTATCTTTAAATCCCTAACACTTAGCATATTCCCTGTTGTAGAGAGGGCATTTGGTAAGTATTTATTGAATTTTGAGACTCAAGTGAATTAATATATGTTAATAAGTTATTAATATTCAAAAAATGTTATTATTTATTTATCTATTAATTTATCTATTATTATTTATCTATTATCTGGAACTATTGCCCAATCTCAGCTATAGGTAGTGGTGGTAACACCCAGTTTCTAACTTTAGGGCGAGGATTAACTGTGAGGTGTAGGTGCCCAGCACCTGTGCTGTGCAGTATTTATTGACTCTGAACTTGGGATGACCTCTGAGCTGGATCATAATCATTGAAATTCTGGCTAAAACTCTGGACTCCTGCGTACAGGTTTGTGCCAGAGCCCTGGTAATCCTGGATTCTGGACCCTGTCTTAGGTTATCGACGTTAGTTATAAGAGCTTGCTCTGACTTCTGACTGCAGGCCTGGCCTGGCTCTCCAGCCTCCAGATCGCTCACCTCTCCTGACTTCTGAAAAGGATGGGCCCCTTACTTGCTGTAAACCGGAACCAAGACCTGTTCCTCCTGTCTCAGTCACATCTGTTGAGTTAGCCCATGTCCTGGAGTAACTTGTTTTGCCATTTTCTGGGCCCTCTGATGAGGTTATTTGAAAACTGTGTAAACTCTGCAAGATCTTATACATTCACCCTGGTTCTGAGAGCTAGTTGGAAAGTAACCAGTTCTGTTCAACAACTGAGTTTGGGGCTCTCTACCATGTAAAATCACATGGTACTTTTAGTTTCTGACTGCTTCAGTGTGTGAACATTGTTCATGACAGAATTCAGTAAGTAATAAACAATCAAAAGTGGGTCTCCTTTAGACCCAGGATAACGGAAGAAAGACAATGAGATTGGCTCGAAGCTTGGGCAAGATTAGTCTCCTCATGACATCAGTTGCCCCCCTTTGAGCTGGAAATGTGACCAAGTAATCCCTACTCAGAGGAGTAAACTTTGACAAAAGTTTATGTAGTCTATATTTTTATCCATCTTGCAAATTCCACTTCTAATTTTCTTTCCTCCTTCCCCTAATAATCATAACAACGTACATCCCGTAATAAGGAGTATGATGTTAGCAGAGATCAGAAAAGCTAACCTGTGAAGGGACTTTCACCGCCATAGCATTTCCCAAACCCGGCGGCTCATCTATTCATTCCCCTGGCCCTCCATTCATTCATTCACCTGTTTACCTATTCATTTATTCGTTCATTCAACAGATTTAGTAGCTGTGATGTGCCTGGTGCAGTGCTAAGCCCTGACTTTCAACGGTGAGTGAGAATGACACAGTCTCCGCTCTTGTAGAGTTTTGGTTGAGTGGGGAAGACAGAAAATAAACATAATCATGCAAATAAGTGTAGAGTCAGTACTGCAGCCCATGCTACAGCAAAGTCGGGGAAGACTTCCCCGAGGAAGCAGTGCTGAAGATTTTCCTTTAAAAACCTACTTATTTCTAGGAGCCACCTTCAGAAATTCTAGTTCAGAGGTTTGAGGTGGGCTCCCGGGAAGGTGCATTTCCTAAGAGCACAAGACTGAGACTGCGCAGCCCTGACGGGAGGCCACGCCCACTGAAAGCTCGGTCCAGCGCGCTGGAGAGCTGTAAACAGATGGGTGAGGAAACCAGAAGAAGAAAATGCAGGTGAGAATCAGTCTGATACAGTCTCCAGCTCCAAACCCCACTTCCTAACACATCTGATTCTCTTCCAATCTTCCCCTTTTAAAGACAATTCCCATTTAAAAAAAAAAAAAAAAATCTGTGCTCATCACCTCCAGCTCAAGGACTGATACCAGCTTCCAGCCCTGTTCAACGTTGCCCAAGCTTATTTCTCTTTATGTTCTTTTTGCTACTCACTAGTGTCTGTGTGAGGTCCTGGGTCCCCTGTGAGAGATCCAGTTCTTCAGAACCTTAGAGCTTGGAAAATTTGTTGTGAAAGTTTATCCGAAAAGAGATGTTCCAGGTTCTCTTTAGTTATTTACATGTGAGCAATCAAAAAGCAGGATTGTGTTAAATGATTTAATTTGCCTCTTTTTCCTTGTGTGATTCCAACCTAAAACCAGCAGGACTGAATCCATGAATGGTCTGATATTACTAAGCTGTAAATGCTCCCCATAACCCCCGAGCCATCAAGGCCTAAGAAACTCTAGACCCCAGAATGCAAGAGCCAAATCACCAAACACCTATTCTGCTACCAGTAGAGATCAAAGATTCTGCTTCTCATTTATAACTTTTTTTACTCTCACTTATACCAAAGAAGTGGTACCCAAACTGTAAGTTTCAGAGGCTCTAATTCTGACCTTGATGTCTCAATGATGTGCAGGATCCAATGAGTCTGTACTTATGATAAGTACAGCCTTTGGAAAGGCTTTTAATGTGTTATTGAACTGGTGTCAAGGAGAAAATGTCAAAATACTAAAAATAGACTGAAGTTGAAAACCTGGCCTCCGAGTCCACTAAAAGTTTATTCATTTCTCTCATTTTATATACACAGAAGTGATCTCACACTGCCACATGGTAGAGGGAGCAAAGTAATAGGAAAACAGTCAGATGGGCTGCACAGAAGTTCCCAGACCGGGACCTTGTGAGTGATGAGTGGCCCGAAACAGTACAAAGGACTGACTGCCTGCTACATCTGCTCAAATCTGCCCTTGATATAAATGATTTCCAGAGTCTGTTATTTTATCAATGCCATCACAACTGTATTGAATCAGATCTAGCTGATTTACACTCATTAACATGTGTAGAGCTGGAAGAATATCTAAAGAATCTCTTGGCTAGGAGTCTTCAAAATATGTTCCTCAAATTGCTAACGTTCTTTGCAGGTATTTCAGGGTCTTCCATAAGTTTGCAGTGGAGGCTGAAGGGCAGATAACAGGGGTCAGGGCCCAGCCTCCAAGCCTCAGCTTCAACCAGGAATGTTGCATTTGTATCTGTTACTTATATTAGGATGCTGAATTCAGATTATTTTGAAAAAATTGCTGTAAAAACATTACGCTTCCCAACCCAGTCATGAGGCTCAAATGACCGAAGGGTTGAGAATTCCCGAAGATCACATCATTGAATAGTGGTAAAGTACGGTGGAAACTTGTGCTTCTGGGTCTCAATACAGTTTGCAGATTTTGAAATTTTAATCTCAATTTCAGATTTCAAAACCCTCTGATTAGTCTCTCAAATGTTTCTTTGCAATACTGTATAAATTCATGCTGTGAATTGACTGGGAAAAACTCAGTAAAAACTCATGTTGTTCTAACTCATTCTTGAACAACAAATCCTTATAATTCTCAAGCTGCTTTATTTTCTTAAGCAAAAAACTTTCAGGCACAAACCCAAATGAAATTCTCCAATTTGGAATTCATCTGAGCACTTATATAATTTATTCCAGGGATAGATAAGAGGCTCAGTTAACATACCAATATGGATTAATTGATCGTGACTGACCAAGAAAGATCTTGAGGTCACCACTGGCCACAGAGATAATGCAGCAATGATTAGCAATGTCTGCCATGGACATGGGAGGAAAGTGTGGTATGACTGTTTCGTCTTTGTCATCCCCAGCCTTTTCTGATTACTCTGCTTTGGCTTACGAATAATCTTGGAGTTGTACCCTTTCCCAATTAGATGACGAATTTTCAAATTCAGGGACCATGACTGAATGCCTAGCAAATTGTTATATGTAAATGTAGGTGCTAATAATCACCTACATCAATTCCATCATACTAATTGATATCAATTAGTATGATGGAATTGAGTTGAGTTGAACTGAATAAAATCAAATTGAATCAAATTGAATGAAACTGTTCACCTAGATAGGATCATCAAAGTAAATGCTCAGTGGAGAATGCATATATACCCAGAGGCCAAAAATATTTTCAGCAATACTTAAAAATAAAAATATTCTAGATTTCTTCTGAGAATATCTCTCAACAAGTTAATTTAAATTGACCCATGGTTTCTAAATTTTTTTTTTTTATCTGTAGAGTATCAAAGTATAGTCTTGGAACAAAATTAAATCTAAACAAAATTAAATGTATTTTGTAACTGTGCTGTCCTTGGCTGCTGAGTTATCAGTAGTCATGAAAAATGGGGATGTAGATAATGGAGATCATGGAAAATTGATTTGTGAACATTTTTAAAAGAATGATTGGAAACAGGAATGAATTAGATCACAGAAAGGAGCCAACTCCACAGAAATTTGCAAACATCACGAGACTGGATGCTGTCTTTCCATGATGTTATTTCTGAGTTAACTGTCCTTCCCAGGGAGCTTTGCTCTCAGCTCTCCTCAACGGCGTACCATTCTCAGCACAAAGCTGAAAATAGAGTAGAAGGTGTCTGAGTCACAGTGACAGATAACATAGACTGGGTGGCCTAAACAGCAGACATTTATTTCTCACATTTCTGGAGGTTGGAAGTACCAGAGCAGGAGGCCAGCATGTTTGGGTTTTGGTGAGCGCTCCCTTCCTGCCTCGCAGATGGCGTTCTTCTGGATGTGTCCTCACATGGCAGGGAGAGAGCAAGCTCCCTGGTGTCTCTTCTTATAAGGGCTTCACCTTCATGAACTAATCACCTCCCAAAGTCCCCACCTCCTGTCACCATCACACTGGGATTAGAGCTTCAGCATATAAATCCTGAGGGGACTCAAGCAGTCCATCCTTTGCAGGGTGTGAGAAGAGAGATGGGTCTAGGGCTGACCTTGGGGGCAGTCTGGGCTTTCCAGACTCATTTGAAGAGGGGACATCAGCAAAGGGCAGAAGAGGTGAGACCACAGAGGAGGAGACAAGCCCGGGGGTGGGGAGTGCGGGGGGTCACGGGGCCAAAGGAGAAGCCCGTGTCTTCCCCCTGCAGTGGAGCTGACCAGCTGAGGCACCTCTCTGTGCTGTCTTCTTCCAGGTCAGTGACAGACTGAGCCTTGATGGCTTATTTTTACTTGCAGCCACGTTAAATTCGCTTTGCTGGTCTTCAGCATGGGTTGCAAGTACAGACTGTCTCCAGGAAGAAATCTTATTTGTGCCTAGTAGTTATAAATCTCAGCCACTCTGTGACCAAAAATGCACCTTTGATTCTGAGCCTCGCTACCCTGATCCCACCAGGCGGCAAAAACTGAATCTCCGGTCATTGGACGCCCCTCCCCTTGTCTGCAGTTGTGCTAAGTTCTGTAGTGCGTACGTTGAACCAAGCCATCGTGCGTGTGGGAGGAGACAGGTCCACGTTAGTTCAGTGGTGTCTGCTCAGCAGTTGTCTGCTGAGATCTCCCTCTGATCGTAGGGTCTGTGGTTATCAATCCTTGTAAGTCCTGTCAACTGGCCTCTTGCAGACCCAGGGGCTTAGCTGTTACTTCTGTCCCTCCCCCTGGGGCACAGGGATAATTCTGCTCCTGGCTTGGGAACCTTGATGAGACTCGCCTTGTCTGCCTGGGTTTGCTGGTCCCTCCCTAAGTTCTAGCCACTTGGGCAGGGCTCTTGTGGAACCACCACATAGACCCCCCCCCTCGGATTCTTCCCAACTTCCCCAGGCTTTGCTGCCTTGCCAGAAGGCGGGGTGCAGGACCACTGTCCAGGGAAAAGAGAAGACCAGCCACGTTCTTCTCAAAGCTCCTGCCATCCACTCTCTTGTTGATGCTTGCACTCTCCATTTCCCAACAGAGACGCTGGAAACGCAAAGCCAGGAGAGAGCATAGTCTCCGTTATTCAGGGCTGATCTTCAGCACTGAGATCTGTGTCAGTCAGGTAGCTCAATAAGTAATTACAAAATGAGTTAATACCTGAATAAATGAACGGATATCTGCTCTTCACACCACCACATGCCCCTCCCGAGACAACGAACACAGAAGCACTAGCCATGACATAGAGGGGGAAAAAGGGGAAGAAAAAAACCTTAACATTTCCAAAACATTACCCCATCACATGTATTTTGACCTGGATTTGTAAGGAACTCAAAGACAAGTCTCTGCCGTGCTAATAAATAACCTCCATATCGCAGGAGAAACACAACAGGTGTGGATCCTTTGCTTTTGCTGCACATACGGGATGAGTTGGAGACGCTCCGCTCACTGTGGTCACCCAGAATCCGGGATGGTCAAGGATCCATGGCAACACTTGCCTTCATGACCTTCAAAGCAGGAAAAGGGAGTGCCTCACGCAGGAAATTCAGTGCTTCTGCTTGGAGGTGGTGCACATCACCGCTGCTGGAAGCACAAGGAATTTGCCGTCCTACTCAGTGCTTGGAAAGAGGAGAATAGAATATTTGGGAAGAGCCACAGCAATGGCCATTGTCCACTTAAATAAGGACAATAATGTTCGTAACAAGAAAAGCTCTGGATGCTATGGACACCTTTCTGCAAGACTCACACAAACCTTACATCCTACATCCAGGTCAACTTCTACAGCCACAGACCCAACTCAGAGGGAATGAAAACATCTCAGTGACCAGAATCCTCCTACTCATCATCGTTCCTCGCCTGTTTTTTTTTTTTTTTTATCGGCAGTCTCTTATGAAGATTCTCATTGCTTTATTATACCTGAATTTTCTCCTCACTCTGAAAGAGAAACGAGACTTTGGAGTTGATGAGATTTAAGATTTTCCTTGAATTGCTTCCATTTGGAAGGTCCTGTGTCTCACCTAGCTCTGTGGCTGGCGGGACCTTGGTGTGTGGTCAGCAGAGAAGACATAGCAGACGGTGGTTCTGGGGCATTTGAGTAACTTGGTACGTTTAATAAGCAAAGTACTTTGTATCTTCTCTTGTAAGTGAAAGTTAACAGTTCAATTTTATTTCACATTTGGCAACAGGTTTTGATTATTTGAAATATGGGGAAACTAATAGAAAGCAGAGACTGAGTTCTCAAAAATCTTTTTAGGTCTTTTCACATTCTTGCTCAGTGTGCAACCTATACACCGTTACATGTGTGATTATAGCAGCTCAGTGCATGTGTTCTGCAACAGTTTTTACAGACACCCTAAGGGGACGTCATTAAGTATAAGTTCCTAGGAAATTCTCACAGCGCTCAGGCCTGGCTGTGTGCTGGGTGTACAATGCTGAAAACGTTATACAAATAGTATTCACTCAAGAAGGCCTTTCCTCCAAAAGACACTACAACTAACTTGATTCTTCTGTTGAAATAGACATGTATAACTTCATAATTCCAATCTGATACATATATATTTTATTTCCACCTTTAAGAAATTTAAGAAGTCATTCTATGATGGCAGCAAAATTCAGGTGATTTTCTTTAAGGAGGGTCTGTCAGAAATATGTGATAAAACATTTGGAGAAGTCTTAGAGGATCTTGGTGGCTTTTGTGGGGGGAGTAAATCTAGAGATATTTGCTTTACACTGGTTATCACGGCAGAAACCAAGGAAGATGAACTCTAAGTATGAATCTTTTATAAGCTGAGGGCTGCTCTATTGGCCCAGATCAGAAGCCACTAAAACTTAGTGAGGTTAGGATTTCAGACTAAATTAAGATTTTTGTTATTTGCCAGTTGCAACAAAAGTGACTTCAGCTTTTTTTCACGAGGAAAAGACAGTCTTCTTGGCTCCAGCTGAATAAAATTTTAGTCATGAGATATAGATGGATCATTGATGTAGGAACCAAGTTTCTATTACTCGGTGGTTGACATTCAAAACTGCAGACAGGCTGTGCAAATGTCTTTGGGGTTTATTCAAAACCTAAGCATACGAGCAATGGTTCTGGGTGATTAATGAGCCCATAACAATGCCGGGATTTCATCCACCTTAACATGGCAACAGACACAGGAAACAGCCTGCATTTAGGAACGGTGGTTGGCTCTCAGAGAGCAGAGAGCTAAGGGCAGACTGTTCGTCAGATAAGAATAGTTGTACTTTTTATTATTTCTCATGAACATAGTTGCAAGAATGCTCAACAAAAATACTAGAAACTTGAAATTAACAATATATTAAAATAACAATAATACTACATCATGGCCAAATGAGGTTTATTCCAGGAATGCAAGGTGGGTTGTATATTTGAAATCTAATGATATAATTCACTATATCAACAGATAAAATAATAAAAACTATCTCAATAGATAGTTTGACAAAATACAATATTCATTAATGACAATAATTCAAAAGAAACTAGGAATAAAAGGGAGTAAGTACAAGATAAAAGGAAGCTACGAGAAAAGCTTACAGCTAACATCATGCTTAGTGGTGAAAGACTAAATGCTTTCCTCCTAAAATCAGGAACAAGGCAAAGATGTCTCCTTTCACCTTTCCTATTCATCATCATACTGGAGGTCCTAGCAGAGTGATAGGCAAGAAAAAGAAGTAAAGTGAATATATATTGGGAAGGAAGAAATAAGCCTGTCTCTATTCATAGATGATATGATTGCCTATGTAGAAAGTCCCAAGATGTCAAAAAATGTCTCCTAAAACTAATAAGTGTGTTTAGCATGATTGAGCACATAAGGCCAACATAAAAAATAAATTGTAATTCTATATATACTAGCAATAAGCAATTGGAAATAAATTTTTTAAGTACCATTTATAGTATTGCCAAAAAAATGTGAACTATTTAGACATAAGTCCAACAAAATATACACAAGATTTGTATCCTGGAAACTAAAAACACTGATGATAGAAATCAAATAAGATCTATATAAATCAAAAGATATATCAAATTCATGGACTGGGAGACAGTATCATTAAGATACGAATTCTTCCCAAATTTATCATTGATTCAATGTAATGCCAATCAGTCCCACAATACATTTTTTTGGTAGGAATTGACAAGCAGATTCTAAAATTTCTATGGAGGCAAAGGAACTTGAATAGGCAAAATGATTTTGCAAAAGAAGGGCAAAGTTGGATAACTCATATTATGTGAGTTCAAGACATTACAAAGCTACAAAAAAAAAAAAAAAGACTGTCGTGTTGATGTAAAGATAAACCAATGGAACAGAACATAGAATCCGTAAATAGACCCACACATACGTATCAATTGAATTTCAATAGAGGCAATTGAATGGAGAAAGGCTTGTCTTTTCAACAAATAGTGTTAGAACATTTTTTCTGCACATGCAGAAAAATAAAAGAACATCAACCTATACCTCACATCTTCCACAAAAATTAGCTCACAGTGGATTATAGACCTACAACTGAGAGCTACAATTATAAAACTTCTAGAAGAAAACATAAGAGGAAATCTTGGTAATTTCTTAATTATTTCACTAAAATCACAATTCATAAAAGAAAAAACTTGATAAACTAAACGAATAAAATGTAACACTTGTGCTATATAGAAGACACTGTTAAGAAAAGTAAACAGTCAAGCCACACACTGGAAGAAAATATATGTTAATCATGTATCTGACAAAACACTCATTTCCAGACTATATAAAACATTTTATAACTCAAAAATAAGTAAACAAACAACCCAATTAAAAGAAATGGACAAAATATTTTAAAAGACACTTCACTTCGACGATATCTGGATGGCACATGAAGAGATGCTCAACATCATTAGTCATTAGGGAAATGCAAATTAAAACCACAGTGAGACATCACTGCACACCTGTGAGAATGGCTAAAGTTTTAAAATAGAAAAATCCAGGTGCTGGCAAAGATGTAGAGCGACTGAAACTCTCACACATTACCAGTAAGAATGCAAATGGTACTCCACTTTAGAAAGCATTTTGACAGTTTCAGACAAAGGTAAACACACACACACACTTAACATATGACTAAGAAAGTCCACTCCTGGAGAAATAAAAGCTTATGTTCACAGAAAGTCTTGTACACGAACATTTATAGAGGCTTTATACACAAGCACCCCAAATCAGAAACTACTCAAATGTCCTTCCATCTGGTAAGTGCATAATCACACTGTGGCATATTTATACAATGGAACAGTACTCAGGAAGTAAAAGGATGACTCCATGTGGTAACACCAGGTACGAATCTCAAAGGCATTAAGCTCATTCAGAGTGAAGGGAGGCTCAGAAGTCTGTATGGTCCCTTTTACGTGACATTCTGGAAAAGGCGAAATTATAAAGACAGAAAACAGGTCAGTTGGTGACAGGGCTGGCGATGGGGAAAAGGAATTTTGGGGGTGATGGAATTTAATTATATTGGTGGTTACATGACTGTATGAATTTGTCAAGATTCACAGAGATATACGCTACAAAGCGTGAGTTCTGAACAGAAAAAATTTTTAGGTGAATAAAAACACATTATACATACACACACACTCACACAGGAATGTTATTCAACCTTCAAAAAGGAGGTCATGTTTGAACCCAGAGGACATTAAGCTGTGTGAAATAAGCCAGTCACAAAGGGCATGTACTAATGATTCCACTTATAGGAGGATAAAATAGTCAAACTCATAGAAGCAGAGAGTAGAATGATGGTTGCCAAGGACAGGGAGAGGGGAAAATGAAGAGTTAGTAGTCTACAAAGTTTCAATTATGCAAGATGAGCAAGTCATAGAGATCCACTGTACAGCCTAGGGGCTATAGTAACACTGTATTATATACTTGAAAATTTGCAAAGAGCATAGATCTTACACTGTGTTCTCATCACATGCGAAAATAATAATAAATAAAGAGGGTGTGAGGAAACTTTCAAAGGTGATACATATGTTTGTGGCATAGATTGTGGTGTTGGTTTCACAAGTGTAGACTTATCTCCAAACCCATCAAGTTTTATATATTAATTATACACAGCTTTTTGTATGTCACTCATAGCTCAATAAAATGGCTTAAAAATAAAAAATGAAAACAAAGAATGAATCTGTACTTGGAAAGGTCTCTGGAACTTAGTAAGGACTTATTACAATTGGCTATTATAGATGTATGGATGGATGTATTAATGGTGCTCACCTTGTATTTGAACTGTGAAGCAGATTACAAGGTATATTCCAACTCAATCAGTACATGAAATATCCTGACTACAGACAAAGCCGTGAATTTATACCAAGAAAATCTTCTGGACTGGTCAACAAGCTTTGTACCTCTCAGACCACCATTTGTTTTTCATTAACCAGAACATTCCCAAAGGAGAGACCACATTTTCCAATTCAGCATCAAAAGCTAACAGAGCAGTCGTCACCAAATAAATATTTCCTATACAACAAGGCAGCCCAGAAACGTTGGAAATGGAATTTAGAGAGTCTCAAAACAGCTGTGCTTCACACGGACATAAAACAATAGAGATGACAGCTCACAGAGAAACAAACATAAAATACCCATCACTTAGATATTATTTCACCAAGCTTCGAAAGAAGTCCAGCTTTTCGAGTATTGTCTTAGGGTAGAGTGTGAACTCTGAGATGGGCATGAACTCTGTGTGTTTGTTATTCATTCACACTCCCTGGCACTTGTTGTCATGGAAAGTTTGTTGAATTAAAGAAAGGATGGATAAACGCTGAACAGTGGAGAAAGCCTGGCTTTGTTGCTAAACATCACCATGTACTGAGGGCACAAGTTAGGTGGCATCCACTCTCCCGACATGGCCCTGGGTCTGCAGTTGGGTCCCATGAAGTCCTGGGCCAGAGTGAGCATGTAGTGCCTGGGAGCAGCTGGCCATACACAGTCATTCCTGAAGGATTTTCAGCTTAGTAGGGCAGGACCAGCTCCCATAGAGAGCTTTCGAGATCCGTCTGTGAATTGCCCCACTTTTTCATCCTGAGGCAAACCCATACATTTCCAAACCTTTCAAGGTTTGGTAGTGGGGTGGGGCTTACTGGGGTCTTGTTAGGGTCTCGTTAGGGTGGCGGGCGGTCTGGAAGCGATGCCTGCGCAGGGCCAGGTGGGAGGGCCATGAAGCGTGTGTGCGCGGCACGTGTGCGGGGACGGACGGGGGAGAAGGCAGAGCGCTCCTGAGTCTGGGGTCCCGGGAGGCGGCTGGGAGGAGTAACCCCAGGTTCAGCCCCGCGCGAGGAGAGGCGTGGGTGCTTTTTCCCCTGAAGCTGACTAGACCTTTGAGGGAAACAAACCCAGCTTCTCTCCCTTTGGCCTCGGCAGCGGCCAGCACAGTGCCGAGTGCCCAACAAACGCTGAGCGAATCCTTGATAAATGGAACTGAATGAGAACCTGTTGCTGAACAAAGCCACGTTTGTCAACTAAGGCAAAAACTGGGGTGGAAAACACAGAGTTAATTCAAACTATCATTTCTCCTCTATTCCAACCACATAATATGGGGCCCTGAGAAGGAAAGTTTAGTTTTTATCAGGAATCAAAATTAAGAGACATTGGGACTTCCCTGGCGGTCCCGTGGTTAGGAGTCCAGGCTTCCACGGCAAGGGGCACGGGTTCGATCCCTCGTCGGGGAGCTAAGATCCCACAGGCTGGGCGGCATGGCCAAAAAAGAAAGCCCAAGAGACATTTACAGGGATGAGACAGTGTAGCGTGGGGACCGCAGGCATGTCTGAATTTGACTACGGGTGCTGTTCAGCTGAGAGCACCGCTGAGAGGTCAGCGTTGACAGTGATGCAGCTTCTGCCTCGATCAACTGGCGACGTCCGCCACGATCAGGCAAATAGTGGTAGCCGGATGCTCATACCTGCCATTCCTGCTGCTGGGAGAGCAGGGCCTGTAACTAGCTGTGTGCCTTTGGCTGGTGATTTCAGTTTTCCGGGTCTCAGTTTCCTTAACTATATAATGATTTAAACTAAATGTCCTTGAAAGTCTCTACCAGCTCCAAGAAGAAAAGGGAGTATGAAGACCCCTTCTATTTAAATGAGCTCTCTAAAAATTGTCTTTAACTAATTTTTGCTAATGGTATCATGATGGGCTAAAAGTAACGAATGATTGCAAAAGATGCATTAGCACTTCCCAGAAGTGGTAGATGCCTCTAATCGTGTCTCTGCAGATCTGCTCTCTTCCTTTCTTCACCCTGCTCTCTGTGGCGGGAGCCAACCTGTTTCAACCCCATCAACCAGCCTCCTTGCCACCTGGCTTCCGGGTGGCTTTGGGTAACGAGGACCCTGGCAGGAAACAGGAGGGAAGGTGAGAGGAAGGGGAAAGAGAAAAGGAAGGGAGGAGAGTGAGCAGGGGAAACCTGGGCTCCCGCCCTGCAGGGTTGCTTGATCCATTGAGTGAGGTCATCACTTCTCTAAAGCTGGGCTTGTCTGTCAGACTCTCCTTCTGGATTCTGCCAACCACTCCTCCCGCTGGCCCTCCAGGCTGCAGGTAGTAACAGCCCACTGATGCACTATTCCTTGTGGTTCCCCACCTGCACCTACATAAACAATCCCTTTCTTAAACCTCCTTTAATTATCCTAATTTGAAGGTGACATCTGTTTACTGGTGGGGTGCTAATCCATCATCACGGGGCCTTCTACAAGTTAGTAAATAATAAATGTTCGCCTAATTAATGAAATATGTATAAGGTCTATATCTGCTCAGATGGCTGCATCATCTCTGAAGAAATGGGCCAAAAGTTGCAGACAGCAAGGATAGAGAAGAATTTGTGGATCAGAAACCAAGGTTTCTGATTGAGAGCAAACATCTGGACCAAACAGACAGATGTGGTACCTGTAGACCAGCGTGGCTCTTCTGACATCTCTCTTGCTCCCTGAGCCTCTCTCTTGGTATCACTGTTGAAAATCTTGATGGTGTTATTACCCCTAATCTATCTATCTATCTATCTATCTATCTATCTATCTATCTATCTATCTATCATCTATCTATCTATCCATCCATCCATCCATCTATCCATCCATCCATTCATCTATCTTTCTACTACCTACCTACCTATCAACTCCATAAAGGGATATGTAATCTGATGGATGCATCTCAACATTCCCTATTGTCACGCTGTAGTTCCAGAACTGTTCTTGTCCAACGAGAATTGGATAGTGTAGCCAACTTTTGCTCCTTCACAAAGCTGCTTTTCTCAGAAAGAGACAGTGGATTGAAGCGTAAATTGCAGGTGCTCTGAAGGGTCCTGTCCAGTACAAGTAGACTGCAAAGACATGAAAGACAGGCCAGAGAGGAGCAGGAAGGCAAGAAGTCAACATAGAGATCCATCTTTAGAATCTTTCTCACCTCCCCTTCCCTAGCCTGAGACACAGCTCCCACCCAGGCCTTCTACTACCTGGCATCAACCAGCCTTCTGGAAGACAGGGGAAGGAGTAGACTTCTTGGGGTCCCTATTTGCATGGGTTTTTCCTCCCCTGTTCAATTTTTTTTTTTGCCCAACTACAGGTTTCCCTGCTATCAGACAGAAAGAAAAAAATGAACTAGGCTTGATTTACCAACCTTTTATATTCCAGGTTCTATGTTACAAATGACCTACAGTGTATCTCATCTCCAATTTCTAAATGGAAAAAAAAATCACAGAAACCAAAAACATTGTCACAGAACTGGAAATAAACTAACAGAGGACCATTGTCAGACACTGGACAGATTTCTCCATGCCAATGGGACTTCCTTGAGAAAATGATCTTGGCCTCAAATTCTCTGAAACAAAGTGAACAGGGCCAGCAGACTGAACGAAGTAGGACACATAGAAGAAATGCACTCAGAGGAGAGCACAGAGCAGCAGGGTCTGTGTTAGATGGCAGGATGTGATATAGTAAATGAAATAACAGATGTGGCCTTGTTACCGAACCAAACTTGGGTCCGCTTGGTCACTCACAGCAAAGCCAATCTACTGAGACTGGGTTGTGCTGAAAGAAAGTGCAGCGTTTATTGCAGGTACCAAACAAGGAGTCCAGGAAGTTAGTGCTCAAAAGACACGAACTCCCCGAAGACTTTCAGGGAAAGGTTTTTAAAGACAGGGTGAGGGAGGGGGATTGTGGGGTGTGTGATCAGCTTGTGGGCATGCTTCTGATTGGTTGGTGGTGATGTAATTGGGAGTCAACATCATCAACCTTCTGGTTCCAGCCATTCTGGGGTCCACGTGCTTGTGGCAGCACACAGTTAACTTCTTCCACCTGGTGGGGGTTTCAGTATCTGAAAAACAGCTCAAAGGTTATGGCTTAGGATATTACCTATAGCTCTTGAGGAGGAACTAAAAGTCCTTGACTTTGTTCAATGGCTAAACTATTGTAACTGTGTCTTGCCTGACTGTTTTCCTTTCTTTCTGCAATTTCTCACTTCTCTGATTAAACTTATTCTTGGACTAAAATTTTTCTACAGACAAAACCCAGGCAGATGACATGGGGTGGGGGTGGGGCATCTGTTCTGGGAAGGCCCCATAGGATCCTGCTCTGCTACAGCCTCTGCCTTCATAAAACTGATAATTCAGTGAGTGGTGGAAATTGGTATGGCAAAGTTCCAGAAAAGATAGACACCAATTAATTTTTCTGTTGGAAGGGAGATTTCAGCTCATCATGAGGTAAATGCCTTTTGTTCTGGGAAAATTACAAAAGGACCCTTTTTCCACCCAAACATAAAGTCAGTAGCCAGTCACTGTTGAGAGGAGGGACGAGGCCTGGCTGGGTGATTCTGGGTGCAAGACCCCTGCTGTCCCTCTCCTTTCCCCTACTGATGTGTGGAGCTTGAAGATGGGTGATTAGTTGGATGGGTGGACTTGGATTGGGGTCAGCCCTCCCTTGGGTGGGACAGGAACAAGACGTTTTCCTTTATGGTGTCAAAGTTTTAGCAACATAATGGGTCAACTAGGTTAGTTCTACTGAATTCAAAGACCAGAAGATGAGCATTATTTTATTATTGCCTTTGAAAGTCAGGTCTGAGGTCCCACGTGCCAAGGCAGAAACCCTTTGGTCTCAGGTGTTGCTGGTGCTCCCTGCATGCCCACCTCCCTTCTCTCCAGCCGCTGAGGAGCCTCTTCGCTGCTTTAGGTCCCCACTTGCCCACGACACAGTCATCTGCTCTGTTTGTCCCATTCATTTCCACCAGCTGACACCTGGTCACTGGCTTGTGTGTCTTCTGTCTGCTCCGCGAGGATACAGTCTCCACGAGGGCAGGGATCGTGTGTATTTTGGGCACCCTGCAGCCTGGAAAAGGGTCTAGAAGGATGTCCGGCATGGATTTTGGATTCAGTTGACATCTGCTTTGTGAATGAGAGGCATAGCTGTCACTAATGCACCACCACCCAGGCCTCCGTGGCCCTGGAAGGCGAACACCCTCCTGCTCCCCGCCCCGTGGGGTGGGATGGGCTCGGATGGGGTGAGCTGGAAGCCTCCCTTCACCCAGGTCCGGCCTCATCAGCTCCCCACGGTCATCCTCACCCCGCTGTGTTCCCAGGGAGATGGAGAGAGAGAGGTCTGTGGGGCCCTGCTCCTCCTAGAACCCCAACTAGCATCCTCCCCTCGTCTTGGGGGGATGTCTCCTGCCCTGCTCTTACCCGTCTTCTCCCCCACTCCACAAAGACCCCGTAATACCCACATTCCTCCTCCCCCACCTCAAATAATCTATTTATGTGTTTAGGCTTTTGAAAGAAAAGCCAGGGGAGAAAGTCGCCAGAGTCACCCTGAAACACCAAAGCCCCTTAAACAAGGACCAAGAAGGCTTGGATGCCTTTGGAGCTGGGAGGGAAGGTCCAGGTAGGAGATGGCTCAAGAAGGACACGCTGTCAAGTGCCGCCGAGAGATCACAACAGAAATAGCCTGACCAGTGTCCACTGGATGTAGCCACCAGGAGAGACCTGGGAGAGTTGAGCTGCGAGAGGCCAGGGTGTGGCCGTGTAAGAAATACAGGGGAGTGGGGGGCAAGGGGATGGAATGGGGGTGATTAATTCAGGAACTGAGCTCAAAGCCAGCACAGTGTGAAGGGTGTAGCTGAAGGGGACCACGGGTGTTGAAAAATTTTTTTAATTCGAATTAAAAAATTTTTAAGATGAGAAGCACTAGAGCACGTCTGAACGTTGGGGAAGGATCTTCCAAAAGGGAGACACTGCAGTTACAGATCAGAGTCTGGTCCTGGGTCGGAGGGGGCAGCTCTTTGTGAGGATGGCAGGATGGATGCGCTGCAGGTGCGTGGAGATCTGCCATCTGCCTGGTGAAGTGAGGTGGGGTCTCCTGAAGTGGGAGGGGAAGCGGATGGAGGTGAGTGGCAATGCGGGGTGGAGCGTGAAGATCATGGGCGTGGTCTGACAAACCGTTGCAGAAAACCACAGGGAGCTGAGAGGGACTCAGACGGCTTGGCAGGCTGGAGGGGCACATATTTGTTCATGGACAGGGAGGCAAGAACAACTGCTCGCTCACCTCCACGACCTGGCAGCACCTCCTGCAAGTTATTCCCTGTCCTGAGACCACGTGGTCCAACCTCACTTAAACCCTTTCCTTAACACTTGAGGGCATTTCTGTTCTTGGCCAACAAACAATCTCTGCTTGAGAGAGAACTGCTTTCCCAATTTGGACCAAGAATTTTTGTGTGTGTGTGAAATTTATCAGCCTCCATTTCTGTGTTGATTTTATTTCCCTTTATCATAAATCCTTATGTGCTTAGCTCTCATCATGATTTTTAAAATGTGTACATTGATAATCTTACAGTTAATACTTAAACTCGATCGCCATTCATGACAAGTACACTTTGTGTTTTCATACAATTTTCCTGACTCAGCCTAATCTGAGAATGGGCACATGGGGTGATTGGGAAGATATTTTTAAATTCACTTCTTGTCTCCAATTGCAAACTAGTTACATCTTAAGGAGATGATTTTAAGGCATCTACAACCTGTATTCTGTTGCAGAAGCGTGGGCTGATTCTGTTGGTGGAATTGTTTTATTGTTGTTGTTGTTTTAGAATTTTGTAAGAAATACATTTGTGCTTTTCATTAAGGAAGGCTTTTTGCATTGTTTGAGTTTTACTTTTCTACCTGACTTTAAGATAACTGTATATACTGAAAGGAACCACTCTGAATCAGAAAACTCATTCTGGCCTGATCCACCCAATTTGATGCCGTGTATCCTTGAACAGTCCTTTTCTTCAGTTTCCTCATCTTTATTTTTTTGTTTGTTTTGTTTTGGTTGTGCTGCACAGCATGTGGGATCTAGTAGTTCCCCGACTAGGGATCGAACCCGCATCCCCAGCAGTGGAAGTGCAGAGTCCTAACCATTGGACCACCAGTGGGGTTATAATTACGCATAGTGACTGAGATCTGTGTTCTGTACAGAGAGGCAAACGCATTTTAACCCCATTCATCACCACATTCTCAAATTCCCCACCCTCCTGAACTGACCAAGATACATGGCTTGAATAGGTCAAAAAGGGAAAAATAAATAAGTCAAGACTCATCTTGTAAAAGCTGGAAATTATGTTTTAACCAAATGGTTATATTAAATATGCATGAAGTCCCCTAGAGACCATAATACTTCCTGAGACCACAGCACAGAGGGCTTGACCAACAGGAAACTGGGGGACCCGGATCAACTGCTCAATGCAGAGTTCAGATTTGCTAGTTAGATAATAAATATAACTCAAGTCAGAGAAGAGCCAACAAACATCTATTAAGTAGCATGTGCTAGTTTTAAAATCTGGACTTTGCTAAAACCTTCTTTAAACCTCAAGAAAACTCTAATCTACAGCTATACAGACTTTGTCTTATAGGGTAAATATTTTAGGCCTTGGAACCATGTATGGTCTCCATTGCACAATATTGGTGTTTTTGCTTGGACTGTTTGTTTTGTTTACAGCCCTTTAAATGTATAGAAAAACCATTCTGAGCTCACAGGCCAATTAAAAACAGGCTGAGGGCCTCAAATTGCAAGTTTAGACATTTCCAGCTATATTTAAGGTTTTTCAGTGATGAACATCTCAGTATTTTCCAACAAGGCTCATTTGGTAATTAAACTCCTCTAACTTGACATGGAATGGTTTCCAGACCCTCTACTATCTTGAATGCCCCCTTCTTGGCATCCCGCTGCCAATGGAGTCCCTAAAACGTGTCCTCCAGGACCACACAGCACTAGAAACTTGATGTGACCGCTGTGGACTCATTTGAACTATTGCATAACCTAATGTGGAGAGAATATCGAGAATACTATCACCTTTGCATAAATTCAGTGTTTTTGTTTTGGTTGCGCTATCATCTGGGATTTGCAGTAATTTCTATAAAGAACTGCAAACATCTCTTTGTAATAAAAGTTCAGCTTTCCAGAATCAAATACAGTCTAAGGTTCCAGATGGGGCTCAAAAAACATTGCCTGAATGAACACCAGTGATATCTTTGTATTTCTGTGAAGTAAGGAAATCTTTCTGAGGGAAACGTGTCCTTTTGTGTATGAAATGAGTGTAAAACCTTTCAGGGTGAGGCCGACAGGGAACACGACGTTTAATGTGTGAAAGTGTGAATCACGGAGGAGAGGTGCCTGCATCTCTGTGTTGGACCTGATCCCCCATCTCTTCCGTAGGAGGCCCCAGAACAAAGATGGGTTTATTAGGAAAATTCACTTATATTTAAAGATCTTATCCTTGCTTGTTATTGTGAAGCATGTTTGAATGTTAGTGTGGAAAATAGGTGTTTTTTAGACACCCTTTTAAACAATTCCCCTTTTATGTACAAGAGCCCCAGAAACCCAGAAGATTCCTATCCTAGTATTTTCCCAGACTGTCAGAACGCCTGCATTTTCTTCACTGCTGTTTACCGTAGAAGAGGGAATTGTGGCCACTGGGGAAGATGTCACCTCCCGCTGCCCCATCACAAAAATCCCGCAGTGACTTGTTTCCTGTTTTATCTTCAAACTTAGCGGACACATCAGGCTTCACCTCAACACGCTGCTGGCACCGAAAATAACTGATTCCAGTAGGCGGAATGCTTTCTGCCATTACATCGTTTACGTAGTGGTACAGCCCCCGGGCCCCAGAAGTGTGTCTGCCTCTGGCTCGTTCCCACTACTGGTTCTTCTACCCTGAAACTTAGGAGAGAAGAGAAACCCTTCGTTCTCCAGAGCTGTCTGAGGACATGGAGGTGCCACTCACATGGAAAGGACACCACGTTTTAAGAAGAATTAAAGTGTCATTAAATAAACCCTCTCATGCTGCAGTTGAGAGGGGTAAGATGCTTCTATTTCAAGGAGTAGATATTGAGCTAGGCAGGAGAGGCGAAAGAAGTTTTTTTAAACTAGATTTTAAAATCATCTGGGACCTAAAATTTTAATCTGGAAACTTACTGGATATGTCCTCACAGAGACCACCAGCCCATTTCTCACGTGAGGATGGAAGGTGGAAATCACTCCGTTTGCCACTGGCTCACAGCTCGCATCGCTACATCCCAATCATTTCCACAGCTCGGCAGCATTCACAGAAAGAACACATACCTTTCCATTCCTGCCGTGTTATACAGAGTACATATTCTTTGGACCCTTCTAAAAAGATGTTAATAAACAGCACCTCTGCTCCAAAAAGTCCCCCACACATTTATCTAGTGAACAAGTACAAATTTAGCAATTTTAATCAATGTCTTTGCAGACAAGTGTGGATATGTATATGCATATATACATATATATATATATCAAAATTGAGAATTTACAAATAAGATTTGATACAATTGGTCTAGTGGTGGGTAAGTCCATAAAATAAATCTTAAGTAGGCTACATTTCCTTTGGTGGCATTTTTAGTAATTCAGTTCTACTGCATAGAAAGGGATCCAAAGCTTAAATTTAGCTACTTTTGGAGGAGTCCAGTGAGAACAAAGAACGTGGGTGGTGTTCTGCAAAGCAAGCACGGCGTGTTTATGCTGGTCCCTGGAGATACCAAAGCGTCTGAACTTTGTGCCTGAAAAGTATGAAAATCACACCAGGCGTCCCGGTAGCTGCGCATTTCTGCCGTGTCTGGGATGAGCTATTATAAGCAAAACATGTGGAGAAGCAAAGTCAACAGCAACATTGAATCCTGTGTGTGGTCCAGGCCAAGAAGTAGGACTGAGCTCCAGATCAAAGATGCCTGAAGTGTCCGGTGTCCACCGTGTGGCCTTGCTGACACTGGGGACAGTGAGGCCTGGGACACCACCTCTTCTCCTGCTCACGGGCCCTAGTGCAAGTCAGTCGAGGGGGCCGGGCAGGGCGGGCTTCCAGCACGACCATCCTGGGGTTACCACTTCCCTGGGATGGAAACCCCACACTCGTACCAGCCCACGTAGTAGTAGGGGCTTCCAAAACCTATGTTGCCAAAGCTGACCGGCTCCTGGCGGTACTGGCGATAGTAGCCTGGAAGGCAAAAGGAAAGAGAGGGAAAGAATAATGAGTAATATTGTGAGTTATAATAGAAAACGTATATTTGGTCTTCATCTCCATTGTTGGCACAGAGCTCCTGAAGCCCTTGGGATTTCCTGAGTGACAAGAGCTATAAAGGTGTGTGGAATATTATTATATTCATAGTAAACCCTGTTCAACCACACCGGAGTTTATGCTAATGACATGACTTTCCAAAAGCACCTAAGGATGAGGGCTGGTCGCCAGAGGAACCAACCGTGTGATTGTAGGGTGGGAACCTTCAGCCCTACCCGCAACCTCCAGGGAGGAGAGAGGGGCTGGAGATTGAGTTCAATCACTAATGGTCAATGACTTCATCAATTGTGCCTATGTCATGAAGCCTCCAGAAAACCCCCAAAGGACAGGTTTGGAGAGCTTGCAGGTTGGCGAGCACGTGGAGATTCAGGCAGAGTGGTGCTTGGAAGGGGCATGGAAGCTTCCTGCCCTCCCCCATACCTTGCCCTATGCATCTCCTCCACCTGGCTCTTCCCAAGTTACCTCCTTTTATAATAAACCGTAATTTAGTTAAGTGAAGTGTCTCTCTGAGTTTTGTGAGCCCCTCTAGCAAGTTAATCAAATCCAAAGAGGGGGTCACGGGAACCTCTGATTTATAGCCTGTCCTTATCAGAAGGACAGGTGACAAGGTGGACTTGTGATTGGCATCTAAAGTGGATGAAGAGCGGCAGTCCTGTAGGACTGAGGTCTGAAACTATAGCATCTGATGCTCTCTCTGGGTAAATGGTTTCGGAATAGAGTTGAACTGTAGAGCACCCACTGGTGTTGGAGAATTGCGCGGTGGTGCGGGCAAAGAACCCACACTTGGAATTGGTGTCCGTATCGTAGCGTCAATAGCACCTGAACCAACAGGAAGAATCCTCACCCTTACAACCTCCTTTCAGACAGAAGATTTCTGATAAGTTGGCCCTGTGACAGAAGTTACTTCCAGATAAATACGACCATTTTTGTGTGGAGTCACAACACCCACCCTCTGAGGTTTATCCCAAGGATGATTTGTGGGGCTAATCCAGTCGCCACACGTGTGACACAGGTAGGAAAGAGTGCTCATTAGTCCTGCCTCTCTCCCTCTCTCCACAGAGGAAGATCATTTTAGTCAATCACAATGCAGCACTCCCAGTAGGGCAGGCCCTGAGCTGGGCAAGCAACCTTAACCAAGATTCCCACAGAATCTGGGGCCCCTGACTTGCCTAGAACTTCAGGCCTCCAAGATTTACTTCTTGGAATCTGCGGTAGACTTTCAGATCTTTCAAGCAAATCTCTCAGAGGAAAGAATCCTGTAGCAGTTCTGACCACTTCTCCTTTCAAGAAGAAGTGATACTCCAACCTCCTCAGAAAATGTTGGCAACTCAACAACTGCTCTCACCCCTTTGGCCCTGTGTCCTCTTGTAAGATGAAAGGTTTACCTGCCATTCCACCAGTGAGTTTCTGATGAACCAGCACCTCTGTTCAGAGCCAAAACCATGACAACAGTCACAGAAACACAGTGAAATACAAATAATGCATTTAGTACTAACCCTGGGGCACTGCAAAATCCTGAAACAATTAAGAGATGTGGTGTATTATGTATGTTTATTGTGATTGTTTATTTTCTGTGTAAACTTGGCTAGGACATGGCATCCAGCTATTTGGTCAAATATTATTCTAGCTGTCTCTGTGAAATGATTTTCTAGATGAGATTAACATTTCAATCAGCAGACTTTAAGTAAAGCAGATTACTCTCCACAATGTGGGTGGGCCTCATCCAATTAGTTGAAGGCCCTAGTAGGAAAGGACTGACTTTCCCTGAAGAGAGGGGTCTTCTGCCAGAAGCCTGCCTTCGGACTAACTGCAGCATTGGCTCTTCCCGGGGTCTCTAGCAGGCTTGCTGGCCCACCCCGTAGATTTTGGACTTGCCAGCCTCCACAATCATAGAGCCAGTTCCTTAAAATAAATCTTGTTCTCTCTCTCTCTTTCCCTCTCTCCATCTCTGTCTCTCTCTCTCTCTCTTTCTCCCATTGGTTCTGTTTCTCTGGAGAACCCTGCCTAATATACTTGTTTTACTGTTTTGTGTATTTTAATGTATCTTAATTTTTTGAAAATGGGTAATCTTGGTACCACCTATGGTATTTTTTTCCAAACTAAAAAATGTTAAAGATCAGAACATCTTATATCTTAAAAAATGCCAGATCACTAGAAGTGCTGGACTTCATTCAGTTGTTCTGTTTATTTGTTTATTTGGGGGCTTGGGGTAATTAGTAATGTATTACAAGTTGTTAACTTTGAGATTAATACACTTATTTTCACCTTGCAATGCCATCATGAAATAGTTGATACATGATCTCCTGAAGCATATCATGGTTGGTTTGTATTTGTTTATTTTTTCTTTCACTGGACTCTTGTTCATGGCATTCTCCACCTGGAAGGCTCTCTAATCTTTGCATGTATTTTTACGACTCAGCTCAGACTCTGCCTCTTCTGAAAACCTTCCCTGGAAGCCTCAAGTGGCAGCCCGCACTCTTTGAACTCAGAGAGTAACTATAATCTGCACAATTACCTGACAATGGGACAATCATGTGACATAACTCTTGTCATTATTTGTACTTTAAGTTGCTTGCTCTTAGTTACCTTTCACATATTTGTCCTTCCTTCCCAATTACTGACCATGTTTCCTGAGAGTAGGGGTAAGGTCTTATATTCCTTTGTATCCCTACCTCTCCAAGGCTCGCCCTAAACCCAGCATGTGGTAGGAGTATTTTGGTCCTTCCTTATTTTTATGCTCCAAAATTCCGCTAATATCCATCTTCAAATGGTAAACCAAGTGCGGAGCTACAGTGAATTTTCTCCTTATATCAGCCCTCCTCTCCACCCCCCAGTATATTACATTGGGCCTTTGTTCACATTACCTTGAATGGCAGGGAGGGCTTCTATGTAGGACTGAGGCCCTGTTCTTCCATCCAGGTGAGAATCCACAAATTGACAATGGTCTTCACCTCTTCCCCAACTGTCCCCAATGCTGTAGAATGTATCTGCATAAAGGAATACGATGAGTCAGTGACTGGTCCAGAACTGCCACAGCTGGCTTAGGAATTTGCACAAGCTTTGAAGTGGGCACATTACTTAAACTCTGTGTGTCATACTTTCTATGTTTGAAAGATGGTGATAATGGCACCGATCTCAAAGTGTTACAAGGATTCAGAAAGATCATGTACGCTAAATACTTAGCAAGTGTTCATTAAATGGAAACTACTAATATTATAGGCATTTTCAGCCTGTAAATGGGAGACCTTTCTACTCTTTGTTTTAAAAAGAAGGAGGAAACTCTGATAGGCAGAGAATGTATTATGAAATAATTATGAAAAGCATGAATACCTAGAAAAATAGAAGAAACTATTTTCATACATAACTAGAAGTAGGGTGTGTGTCTGTAGCATGTGGCACTGTCCTTGGTCCTGAACCAGAGCTGCACAGTAGGGCAAAGTTGTTTCTCTCAACCCTGGGATACCAGACATGGCTGTGTAACCTCTCCCGGGAATTCTGAAGCAGAGGAGCAAAAGGGCAGTGTGCAAGAGGGGAAAAAAGAGCAGCAAGAAACAAACAGACTGGTTGTAGGGAGAGGCATATACATGGAGAAACTGCAAGAGTGGGGGATGGTTGGGGAGATTTTGACATTATCTAGAAATGATGAGCACTAGCAAGAAACAAAACAACAAAATAACTGACCTATGACAAAATATAAACCAGCCGAGGGAAAGTTTTCTTTCTTTTTAAATGTATGTACTAGAAAAATTAAAAGTCGTGCAAATTTTGAAATACAAAACAATTTTCGGTAGGTGGGTGAGTTAAAACCAGCTGGGTAGAAATGGCATTTTGAAATGTTAGTAGTTCAAAGTAAATACTTATGTTATTCTTTGTTTTAATCCCCTACCATGATGAAAACAATGTACTTTTTGGACACAGAACAAATAGTGCAGCTCATGTATGTTTCACCATCTACATTGTTTCTCTGTAAAGTTGTTCCAATGGCAAAAATCGTAGGGGGTACTTTTCCTCAATACTTCCAGCTTACACTCATACCTTAAAGAAACTTAAAGGCCATTTTTCTTTGTTGTTAATGTTATGGGATTAACAACAAAGAGAAACGGACTTTATGTTTCTAACAGAATTTTGGATTTCATTCCTAAAAAGTAGTAGATTTAAAATATATACATATATTCCTGGGTACCAATGTAAATACTAGTCACTCCAGAATAGAGCCTGCAAAACTGGTTTGCACTTGAGCCAGACTGAGATGCGATGGGTCCATCCCTCAGATGCATTCTGATGCACCTGCTATGTCAAGATAGCATCTGATAAACTAAAAGCTTTCCACACCTTCCCATAGTACACCATCCCTAAAGACCTACCTTTCAGGTTATCACTGAGGTAGATCTTATACCTCAGTGAATTACAAAGAACGACTCCCACAAACTTTCTGTACCACGTCCGCTTCACATACTGTCGGCCGTGGCAGTCCGTGTAGCCAGGGTCATGTTTGAAAGCAAATGGGATCCAGATGGGCTCACCACCTAGACAACACACAGCACACCTTCTAAGTCATGGCGTTTCACAGTGTTTATTCTTGCACAAAATACCAGAGAATTTGATTTATTCACTGGGACTTCCCCTTCTCTCAGGGCTTTTCTGAGCAGTTTTCCCACCTCCCAGTGGTCTCTCTCTGTCTGTCTTTTCTCTTCTTTCTTTGTACTGAAGTACAACTGGGGAGTTCCCTGTACCTGAATGCAGTTAAGGTATTCGCATTTCTATAAAGGATTCTCAGAGTAAGAAAAAGCCTAATTTAAGCCAAGGAACATAAGCTATAATGGCAAATTTGACCATGCAGGGAATGTCACCCTACCTCCCCAGCCCCAAAATCCCTCAGCACAGGCACCTCCTGTTCTTGTCACTCATAAGACCAGTCTCGAACTTAAGCAATAGGTCTTTCTCGGTTTATTTGAAAAACAAAGTAAAATTTTGTCGTACACTTAATGCATTTTGCTATCTTTTCAGCAATTTAAAATATTCAAAGGGGTTATGAAAATAAAGTTATCTATTTTCATAGATACTGGCCACCCATAATGGTTTTTATAGATATTGGCTGCTATGGCCCTATTTAAAAATTTCCAGAACATGCTTTTCCCTAGATTAGGATGATGGGTGCAAAGAAACCATAGAAGTTGTCAGAAAATTATGAAAATACAAAAACGGTTCAGCGTGTCTACCTGTAACCATAACAATCTCATATTCAATATTCAACTTCATTACTAGAATGTCAAGTTTATCAAGAAGAGAAACTTACCTGGTGGCCTCACAATAAGCAAAGGATTATCTGTAGAATGAAAAATAAATAATTGACTTCACTATTACATCACACAGCCATGCAACTGTTGGAATGTTTTTTTTTGTAATTAAAAGAACTAACCAAGCTAGAATAGATAAAGAAAGTGTAAGATTCATTTGACAGATGCCAAGACATTCCGTTCGTTTTTATTTTCTAGGCATTTCCTTTCAAGAAATACTCTTTTCTATTTATATTGTCTTGTTATTTATATAGAAGGTGTGGGTCCTTGAAGATAATATTTTGACATTGGGTACTACAAAATAATTCAATACTCATTATGTTTTAAAGTGTGTCCAACTTGGGAAAACAGTTCAGTGGTTTCTTAAAAAAGTAAAAACACACACCTACTATGCAATCCATCCATTCTACTCTTGAGTATTTACCCAAGAGAAATTAAAGCATATGTCCTTAAAAACACTTGTACATGAATGCTCATGGCAGATTTATTTGTAATAGTCCAAAAGTAGGAACAATCCAATGTCTATTAACAGGTGAATAGATACAAACTGTGGCACATACAATGGAATACTGCTAAGCAATAAAAAAGAATGAACTACTTATAAATATGACAACATGGATGGATCTCAAAAGGAGGCTAAGTGAAAGAAGCCAGACAAAAGAACTCACACTGTATGATTCCATTGATACAAAATTCTAGAAAGTGCAAATGAATCCATAGCGACAGAAGGCCAATGAGTGGTTGTCTGAGAAGAGGGGAGAGGATGGGCACACGGGGAGGGAAGGGAGGGCTGGATTGTACAGCAGCAGGAGGAAACCGTCGGGGTGATGGAGCTGTTCACCAGCATGACTGCAGTGATGGCTCCAAGGGTATAAACATACCTCAAAACTTCCTCAGCTGTACACTCTGAGGATGAACAGTTTACTGTATGCCATTTCTACCTCGATAAAGCTGTTTTAAAACATGTCTATATCTTAGCCCAAATAGTGCCACTTAATATGAAACTACATTGTAAGGAATTCTGCTTTAGAAGAAGTTCATTTTTATAAAATACAGGCCAGGTAAACATGGGCCATCCTTTTTTTTTTTTCTTAATTATCACAGAGTAAAATTACTCTTTTAGGGTACACATCCTATGAATTTTTAACACACGTATAGACTCATGGAACTCCACTGCAATCACACTGAACATTTTCATCACCCCAAATCTGCTTTGTGCTGCCCTTTGTACAGCCCGTTCACTCTGACATCATCTGCTATCTATAAAATAAAGTGACATACCATTAGCTATAAGTGTAAATGCTTGTTTTACTCTCCTTCTCTTAGGAAATAATCTAACCAAATGGAAGCGACAGCCACGTTAGTGTGGAGCCGACCCAGCTGGGCTTCTGTAAGTGCCTGTCTTGGGACCATGGGTACCAACTCTCCAGCCTGGCTTCCTATACAGAAAGGCTGCCAACCCGGCACCTGCCACCATGGGCCAGCTCTGTGTGTACCGCCTCAGACCACGACCACGGGGACATTTCCCTGAAGGGCTTGAGAGCTCTGCACACCAGCATCCCAAAGTAGGGACATCCTCTGAGTGATATTGCTTGCAAGATGGACAGTATTTTAATTAGACCCTCCATATTAAGTAGAGACATTTTTGTCTCCTAGTAAAGGAAGCAACTTAGAGATTTGACTAATTGAAAGAAACAACTGCTCCTCAGGTCACATGACATTTATGCTCTTCAGCTGTTTGCAATTAAAAACACAAAAGGAATTTATCTCTGTAACTAAATCTCTACAGATAGATTCAAACTTTTCCCACACAGTTGAAAACTAGATTTTTTTCCCCCCCTTTTCATTGGAATTTGACCTTTTCACTTCCCAGGCAGTTCCAATGAAGATTACTTTAAATTTTATTATCCAACTTTTAGCTTAGCAGAAAGAAAATCATGTTTATCTTATAAAATGACATCCAATATGAACTGATTAAAGAGAAGAGGATTTAACTTCTTCAGTTTTTATTCTATTGTAGACATGATTTCAGATTATTTGTTTTTAAGAAAAGGAAAGAAACGAGAACATGAAGTCACCCATACCTGATTCTGTGACAAATGAGACCGAAGGGCTGATAGGTCCATAGCCGTGAGGATTTTTGGCTTGAACTTTAAAATAATACCTGAAATTGGAAGAAAACATTTTTTGAAAGAGAACCTTGTTTAATTTTTGTGTAATGAGGCAAACACCCAAACTATTCAGCACCTACTCTGTGGCAGGGTTTGAGTCCTATTTTTTACAAATGCATACACCACTGCTATTTCTTCGTGTTATTTCTAAACTTTCTCATTTTCGAATAACTTTTCAAAACAATACATGTGACTAATGGGAACAGAGGGGCATACTGGGCAAACAGGTCACTTAGATTGTGTGTGTTACTTAGAGCATCAAGGGTTGAACTGCCCCGCGCAGGCCCGTCCTTGGATGGAATGGTCTCCTCTTGTCCCGTCTTGAGTTCTACTGACCCAGAGGGAGAAGCCGGAGCAGTGAAACGCTTACCAAGCAGAATTCCAATTTTAACCTAATTCTAATCACTGGACTTTGTGTGAAAAAGCAGGATGTTTGACAGTGTGATGATGCAAACCCATTGTTGGCAGGGAGAAGGCTAAGCAGTCCAGAGGCTGGTCTCCTCGGGGGAACTAACATGACAACAGTGTTCTGGGTGCAGGACAAGTGCTATGCTTGGCTCTGGAGCCTTAAAGTCACTGAGTTTCCAGCTTCTGTGCCTCGAGGAAAGAGAAGCAAGTCCGGGAAGGGGAAGTGGAAAAGGCCTGGAGAGGCTTTGCTGTGGATTAATCTTTTTCTTGGAACAGAGAATGTGCTAGAAAGCACATTGTCTGAATCAGCCTGTTCATCTAGAGGGAGAATGACAAGCCCGGTAGATTGGGAGTCCCAGAGCATCTTACTTTGGACTCTGATGAGCTATAAGGACCAAAAGTAGTGATGAGAAAATACCGGAAACCAACAGAGTTAAGATCCACTCTACCTACTGCTAATCTCTGTGTTGTCCTCCCCTCTGGGATTCCAGGTATTATCTGTGCTCTCTTAGCCCCTAACTATCAATACTTCCAGGTAAAGAAGGCAGGTAAAAAAATCCCTGTGAGGGGAAGCTCTCCACCACTTCAGAGAGTTCAGAAGGAGTCTTGGTTTCCAGCCAGCAGAAGCTACACTTCAATGTTACAAAATCCTGTATTTGATTGTCAGACACACAGATCACGTGCACTAAATAAGGTACCCTAAATTTTTAAAAGGAGAATTATTTACATTTAGAGAGCAAAGGCATGTGTCCACGGCACCTCTGCCCTGGCACCAAGCCTCCTGAGTTTTTGAGCTTCTGAGAACCCCAAGGGAGCCTCTGGTCTCACAGTTACACAGAGATATTTGACTTTGGGTTTGATTAAACAGAGAGCAAAGAAAAGCCCATTCGGTAAAATCAAGTCTTCTTTTAAGCTTTCCAAGAAAGTATACTCACATCTCATTTAGGACAGAATCCATTTTTAAATTTCATTTTTTTTAAAAAAAAGGTATGCACAATTAAGAACATAGGAATTCCCAAATCTCAATTCACTCAGCATTTCGTGTTTTCTCAGTTGTGCGTACTTTTAACTCGGCGGTCGTGGAGTTATTTAAGGCAAACTCTGCTGGCAGTTCAAGCAGTGGGTTGGGCATACATCAATGATAACAGTCAAACTTTACAGATACTTTTTCTTCCTTAAAAAAATAGGAAATCGAAACCTAGAGAGTGACACTGATATTCGGAGGCTACAGGGGACCTTTCTGTTGACTATTTCTCAAGCCATCCCTGGAGCCAACCTGCTACCCCTTCCCCGGCTCCACAGAGGGAAACACCCTGTGCAGTTGAGGAGATGGCAGAGGGATGACCAATTGGCTGAGAGAGACTATTCCGATTTCTTGCTTGTATCCATTTTGATTTACCACTGAAACCTACGTATTCTCCAAATCTACCTTCCTGTTCACTCAATAATTCCAGCCCTCCACAAAGCCCACATGGCCCGGTTCTAGAGATGTATTCCCACTTGAACTCACCTAACATGTCAAAGTAAGTTTAAATATGCTGAGCTGAAGAACAACATGCGATTATGAAAGAAGTAAAATTCCTGTTTTCAAAAACCACATTAAATTTTTTCTACAGACTAACATGTATATTTCATACCCTGAAGAGTCTCTGTCTCACCCAAGTAACAAAAGCAATCCATGCCTTGCCTTCTTATATAAGCTTCTGGCACCTTCTTCTGAATAGCCTGCCTCCATGGTGACAAATCTTTGTACTTTAGGTATGGACTTAAAATATGAAGATTCCAGAAAGCGATTCAGGGCTGAGTTGGGTGAATAAGGGGGACAATGCCCACTTAATCTTGTCAAAAAAGAAGATCCAGTTATAAAGAACCAAAGCCAGTTTTTACATCCTGTCTCCTCTTGGGCCAGACTGACTTCTGCGTCTCTTACAAGGACTCTGAAGGGGGTCCTGAGAAGCCCTGAGGGCTGTGCAGAGGATGGGGAGACGCAGCCTCCGTGGAATACGCATGTGGATACTCCAGTGAACCCATCGGAGATGCCCTGTGTTAGGGTAACGCAGGGAAAAATGAGCATCCTTACATCGTGGCACGCTTCCCGAGCTGTAAAAATTCAGCAGCTGTTGGAGGGGTTCTGAGGAAGTCTCTGTGGGAGGCAGCACACGCCCCGCTTTCCGGCCAGCCCACTTCCTCCGCAGAACGAACGAACCACGGGGCAGAGGCAGCTGCTGCTTCCAGCCTGTCTATCAGGGCGCTCGGTGTGGGTGGACGCAGGACTCGAGCCTCAGGGGACACTAGGGCCCTCTGGGACCGGCTGGTCCAGCCTCCAGCCTCCTCTCCTCCCCATTCCCCCGTCCCCCCACCACATCAGCCTCCTTCTCTTCCTTAAACACACCGGCTTCCCAACACCCTTCCTGCCTGGAGCAACTTGACCCGCTCACCCACCTTCTCCAGGTGAAGTGCTGCTTATCTTACTCGCCATGGAAGCTCACCTGACTACACGCTAACCCCCAAGCTCAGGCAAAAAGCCCCCTATTATACCCTCAGAGCGCAGTGTACTTCTCCCTCACGACACTGGCCGGGGAAAGTTCATACTTATGCATCTATAAACCATCTGTCTCCACCAGCCTGTGCGAGCCATGAAGGGCCGCGGTGTACTGTGTACCCCTGCCCCACGCCCTCCCCACGCCCAATGCTCTCTCCTGTGTGAAGCCCGGTGCCTGGCCCTGAGCAGACACCCAGTAAGCACTTACTGGTGGATCGTGGACACTCAGTCATACCTACTGAAAGAATGAATAAACCATCCTACATAACCGTGCCCTGATATTATGCAAACCTCACCATCAGTTTGGTACCAAAAGTTGCCACAGGAACGCTGGACTGTGGAGGGTGCAGGAGACTGGGATTTGCAAGGAGCCATGAGGCCAAACATCCCTAAGGCCTCTTTCAGCTGATACTGAGGCTGTGCTGTAAAAACGTTCACTCTGCCCACAATAAAAAAATGGGATGTTGACTTCGTTTTCTTTAGTTTTATTCTTTTTGTAATGAATCAACTTTTCGTTACTACCAGGGAAGAGCTAAGAAAAGTGCTCTCTCAGTTTCCTGTTTTTTATTTGCTGAATCTCAAAATTTATAACAGTTTATGAAAGCTCAGTCCAAGGGAGCCCAGGACATTAACAGGCCCTGAGGAAAGTTCTCCGCTAGTGCAGAAGCCTCTCGGTGCCCGAGGATATTGTCCAGTTTCTATCCCTTTCAACACATTTCTGTTTAAGGAGAGTATTTTGTTCCAATCTCCTCTGTGTTCCTCTGACTCTATAAAAAATGGGAGACCTGGGTCCAAGTCACTTCACTTAGAACACTTTGCTATGGAAATACAGTGGCTTGACGTGACACGGTGTGCTAGAGCCATTCTACAGGCTTCAGAGAGCCGATTGTTAAATATCAGGAATTCTGCAGACCCAGGGTAGCTCAAAATTGGCCATGGTGGGAGAAATTGGAAAATACCATTAACCAGTTGTTATTGTTTTTGTTTTTGTTTTCCCAGAGAGCCAGTTTACAAGCACACCACAGCTCAACCATTGTGTTCTTTCCTGATGGTTGTTGCCAGCAAAACCAGATAGTATAAAACAGGAAATGCACACTCATGCTGTTTGTACCCTCGAAACAAGTTCTGCATATTTCACACTGGGGGCTCACTCTCAGATGGCCCTCCGGCTAGCGAGCCACTGCCCCGACTAGGTTACACGCTTCTCGTAACCATTATTAATGTGTAAAATACATCTTTCCTGAATGATCTGAACTAGTACAGTATAGAGTCTGAGTAACTGCTGCTCCATCAATGTCACGTACAAAGCTTGTGCTGCCTAAGCCACCATGGGGTGAGTGCAAAGAGATCGATCCCCTTTCAACACACAGGGCAACCTTTCCTTCCCCAGTGGTGGGTAGTTTTAGTCTCCGGAAAATAGGGAACAAAATAGAAATACAATAATCTAACAATTACGGTGCCCATAGTGCTTTCTCCTAAGAAAAATACATGACATATGGTAAGCATTCATTGATAGTCTATGAGAACTAACTAGAGAATTCAAAAGAAATCATAAAAACCTTTTTGATTAATCCTTTCCTTTTCAACCTAAGGATATCCATGACCAGGCACGCAGGTCTCATTTTCCGTTTGTAAATGACTGACACATCATACCTTGTGTTTGGCTTCAGGTTCTCAATGGGCAGGTGAGTTACTGATGAAGCTTGGGTGGACCACTTGTTCCTGATGAAGTCTTCATAGGATGCACTGTAAACTAAGTAACCTACAAGTGGAAAGGAGGCAGAACCCAATGAGCATCAAGGAACCACATCACACCGGAGGCATAACCCAGGGGAGCATGATGGGGAGGAAACAGTGGCGTGGAGGCAGCTCTGTGGGAGAAGTCAAGAAGGGGAGTGTGTTGGGTCAGGATGGGGTAGAACGCTGGTACCCACTGGTGAGACCAGACGCAGATAACAAAATTAAAGACGCTTCCCGATGACTAGCTGGTTCCCTACTTCTCTTCCTTGTCCTCATCTCCCACATTCCCTGGCCTTCCTCATCTCCTTAGAACTAATAACATCTGTGAACACGCAGCAGAAGAAAAGAGCAGTGACCTCCACACAAGTGTTTAAGAAGTTCCCGGTAGAGATATACACAACTGTCCTTCACGTGAAACGAAGAAACCGTGATGGTGAATGCCGTTGTCTGTGGCTGAAAGACCCCAGACTCACGGTGGGTGACCTCCTCACCTACTGCTATCGGCTCTCCTTTGGTTTCTAGTTGTTGAATACCTCTGCCTGCCCTTGACCTCATGTCTAGTGACAACAGTCAGGCAGCTCTTTTCTCTGCCTTATCTGCTGTTAATGGGCCTCAGCAGGTGGGCCCTCAGCCCTGGCACCTGCCCAGCCTTCAAGGCTGCCTCATTAGGCCAAGTGAAGCTCACGTCACAGCTTCACACATTCTTTACTTACGTTGGAAGGAAATCGTTGTCAAGTACTTTTTACGTGCCAAACATTATGCCGAATCCTTCGGATTAAGTTTTACTTTGATGAATTCTCCTGGTCCTAGTACATAGGTTTCCCTGCCCTCATTCTGACACATGAGGAGACTGAGTCTTAGAGAGGGGGTAAAAATCTGGTCCAAGTTCACATTCGTTAATTCATTCAACAAATATTTGTTGTGTGCCTTCTATGTGTCAGACACTATACTAAGTGCTGGAGGTCAAACGGTGACTCGCTTTATCTAAAACTCCAGGGGCAGTAGGCAGGCTGACAAACAGGATTATACAGCTGTGATGAGAACTAAGAAGGAGCAGTCCATGTGCTGGGGGACGGGGGGGTGGGCAGAGCTTCCCCAGGGCCCCGAAATGGGGCTGACGACTGAAGGATGGGAAGCAGCTAAGATGCATGGTAGGAGGTGGGGTGGAGTCCAGGTAGAGGGAAGTCCTGGGCAAAGATACTGAAGAGGGAGGAACCAGGAGAAGGCGGAGCCTCAGAGTGGCAGGGTGGGAGCGGGGGGTGACATGAAATGAAGCTGAGGAAGCACAAAATGGAAAAAATATGCAGGGCCCTTTGGTCACGGAGGCTTTTGCTTTTCATTCTAGAAGAAAGGGAACACACTGAAGGGGTGCCACAACAAGACTGTCTTCAGCGCATCTCTCTGGTGCCAAACGGAGAACCGACAGGGTGTGGGGCGTGGGTGGGGTGGTCTAGCTGGACAGCTGTCACAATACCCAGGTGAGAGGTGGTGACAACTCAGGTACCGTGGTAGTTAATGGAGAGAAACGGATGTGTGCAAGAGAAATCTGAAAGGTGAAGCTGACAGGATTTAGTGATCAACTGAATATGGAGGGGAAATAAAGGGAGATTTTAAGATGACTCCAAAGCTTCACGCTTGCAAAAATGGGTGGAAAAGCGAGGGCTTCTCTGCGATAGAAAACCCAGATGAGCAGGTTTGGGGCTCAGAAGGATCATGAGTTTGCTTCTGGATTCGCTCAGTTTAAGATGCTTTGGAGACATCCCGGTGACGATGTCAAGTGGACATGATTTTACTGTTTGAGGCTCAGAGGAGAGGCGGGCTGGGCCTTGAGCTATAAACCAGTGACTCCTCTCCCAGATGAAGTAAAACCGCGTGCGTGCGTAAAATCCTGGAGCGAGAGAACACAGAGTAATAGGAAAAGAGAACTTAGGACCAAGGCTTCGGCAAGTCCGATCTTGAATGTTTGGTCAAAGAGGGTGAGCCTGTGAGGGAGACTCGGGTTGAGAGAATTGGATCGCAGGGCAAGGAGGAAAAGATCAACAGCATCAAACGCATCTAAGAGGCAGACAGCTTTATCTAGCGACCCGTTCTCTCTGACTGCCTCCAGTAAGACCTATTCTGGGGATGGAAAGAGCGGATGAGAGTCACACGGCTAATTACCAGGCACACAGGGAGCAGAAAGCAGCAGAGGCACCAGGCTCTGAAGCCCTTCCACGCTGCTTTCCGGAGGAATGCATTCTTCTCTTTTTTCAACAAGTATTTCATGGGGGCCTGGGTAGGGCTGCTGCTCTCTCCCTAGGGTTCCCTCCTCCTCTTAGGACAGCTACATCAAGCCACACATGCTGCATATAACAAGGGCACATCCTCGCACGTGTGCCCGAGGAGCCCCGTTTTGACGGGTCTGCCCGGCTCACCCGCCTTGAAGTCAACTCCATCAGAACCCTGTGCTTCGTCCCACGTGCTATGCAGGTTTCTCTGCTTATCCTTGGGTCTGAATTTTTCTAATGTGCTTTCTGAGCACGTGTAACTCCTGCTTTCTCTGTTCTTGTCAAAACCTGTCCTGGAAAATCTCAGAGGCCATCATGTGGGTGATTTCCTATGGAGTCACTCCTGACGGAGTAACTGCCTCATTCACTGGGACTGATCAGGGAAAGCAACGGGTTGCAGGCCTATTCACTCTGCAGGAGTTTCGTATCGTTTGGATACCACCTGGTTACATGTTGACTCAACCGCTTGTGAAAGAAAGTAGAGCTGGTGGAAACCAGCAGAGCGCTCAATATCTCACGGAGCTACCAGGACCCAAATGCCCTGCAGTGGGCCCAGAAGCGTGATGTTCTGTTTGGGTCTAGGAGGTATCTGTGTATCCACTTTGCTTCGCTGTTCTACAGCTAAAAGAGCTGGTGCTTGATTCATTTGCTGATGAAGAGCTCCCACGATATTCTCTTTTAGCCTCTGGGGTCTAAACAGCCCTGCATATTGCAGGGCTGTCGTGCGCTGAACTATTCCACAGTAAACAGCTTCATAGTACCCGCACAACCTTCTACTGGGAGTGCCCGAATCCCTATAAATACCTCAGCCATATTATCTATGCTCGTGGCATGAGTACTCGTGATTAGGGCACTGAGGTTTGGTTTAGGGTTAGGTGTAGAGTATGTGTTGATGAGATGACCTCAAAGTCTCCAGGGAGCTCTGGAAGGCTTGGGATGTGAAGTTAACAAGAGCATGTGTTTCAGAAGCACGCCCTCTATGGGATGATACAGGAACTGCTTCGGAATTAAGTCCAATGACATTTACCGGGAGTTTCTGAAGGCTCCTCACGCTCCAGCCCTTGAGGCATGTCTAAGGTGGCTGGCGCTCTCATCCTGTATCCATCCTTCTGTTTTTCAGAAGCCCCGTGGCTCAGGGCACAGTGGTATATTTATTCTAAGTAACATCTGTTATGCAAGAGATCAAAAGCTAAATAGCTTAAGATTTTCCATTATTTTTTTTTCTGTATGCTTATTTGCTTGCTTTTCAAAATTGCCATTCATAAAATCATATTCAGTTAATAAAAGGATTTTCTGGCTGTTCTGACTACAAGCTTTCCTCCTTCCATTGATTTATTCGTTTTCTATTAGGAACATGCTGGACTTCACAGAAGCTGGCCTCTGCAGCCTATGCAGCTCACAGGCTGGGGGGGACCAGCACTTACAGTTACACCAAGACTCTGCCCCCTTGATCTGTACCCTCTCTCTCCCCTGGCCCTTCCACCTTACCTGGCACAATACCCAGGCACTCTCTCCTGTGTTCCTTATCCTGGTTTTGGGGCTGCTGTGCAAACTCCATTAGAAAAGTTGCTCTTTGGATGTGCTTGGATATTTTCTTATTTTAAGAGATAATATTGGGGACATAAAGCAAAAGCACTAAAAATTTTGAATTCGATGAACCACACTAGCATAATAGTGACAGATAATATGTCAAACTCTGACTTACAGCACCATCTCCAGTCCCGAGTCACACACACACACACATATGTTCCTTCCTCTTATATAACTAACTGACCCAAAAAGAATCATTTGCAAAAGAAGAGTCTATTCAAAAAAACATTAATTCTTTACTGTAAGAACTTATCTCAACAAATTTATCCTCAAATGTATCCTTGGCAGAATCAAATGAACTCATGAACATCTCACAGGCCAAGACCTAGGAGGCTCAAGATCCCTGGGCACTTTTCCATCACATCTGGGTCCCATCTAAGGAATTCAGGGACACAGAGACTGGTTTGGAAGCACCCAGCAGACATGGAAAAAAGGGAAGAGGCTGAGTCACGACCCCAGGGTTGACTGTGACTCCGGGTAGCGCACAATAGGAGCTCTTTCATCACCCATGCTGTGGGATCTCATCTTACATGTGGCTCTGTGGACTCCCAGGCTATTTGCAGGATTACAGAGTATAAGAGATGTAATGACATTTTGCGTAAGAGGAAAGCAAGGTCCAGAGAGATGAAGTAGGTAGGAGGAAAAGCAAGGTCCAGAGAGATGAGGTAGGTAGCTCAAAGTCAGAAAAACCAATTTGGGACTAGGATTCAGGACTTCTGACTTCCATCTAGTGCTCTTCATACTACCCCACAAGGCTTCCCGTACTGCCTCTATTTCATCCTTTTAAAAGAAGACATCTGCGTTCATCCATCCAATTCATCATCCAATTCATGCATCTGTCCATCCATTTAACCTATCCATCCATCCTTGCATCCATCCATCATTCATTTATCCAATCCACCCATTCACGTATCCCTCCATCCATCCATCCACCCACTCATCCATCATCCATCATCCATCCATCCCTTATTGTCTGTATTCCTGTCCTGGTTGAGAGGAACTCTGAGCATCTGCCTTGGACACACCTGTTATCATATCTCCCGGGGTGGATTTGTCCCAGTCCACAATGACAAATGAGTGGCAGCCTTCCACGGCGACCACGGTGATGTTGCGGGGGGCACGCTGAGGAGGCAGGGCACTCTTCTTCAGGTCGTTTGGAATGATTTCATCCAGGCTGTCCACTTGGAAGTGATCCAGAGCATCAGTCAGAGAGCATGGGGCAGACGGGTCTTTATTTAGGTACGTCACGTAAGGAGCTGGAAAAGAACAAAGATACCCAATCGGATTGCTGAAGGCTTTCTCTGGAGGCAGAAACGTGATGTCTGCTCCACGGAGTAGACCCCCCGATTCAGTCTCTTCCTGCTAAGCATCCAGGGTCATCAGCCCTGATGCCAAACTCAGACGCACATCCCTAGCTCTCTTGTATGGATCTATATATTTATATCTTTTAACATGATGGTGTCAAAAGAGCTTCTTGCCCCATCAACATCAATGATTATGACCTCGGTGGTTTTGAAACATCTCTGAACTACAATTCAATGTAACATAAGCCTGCAGCATTCTGCCATTCCTATGCCCAAAAACTTAGAAGGGTGTGAATCAGCCCGACTTAAGAGTTCTCTCAACTCAGTTCATTCCCTAGACTGTCTTGGGACCAGAAAAAACCATACACTGATCAAGATACACAGCCTCAGCCTCAGTTCTGGGTGGCCTTCCCTGGGACTTCAGGAACTCACATAACTACCTGGAATGTCCGCACAGGCCAGGCCTGAATACCCTTCTACAACATTACCGCTCAGGACGCTAATAGCTACCTCACCTTTATGGATAGGCTCAAGCTCTCTCTACACACGTGATCTCAGTAGATACACGGGCCCCAGAATTAAGGCAGGACAAGAACTGATAACCCACACTCCAGCTGAGCCTGCGGATGCTGACAGAGGCCCCCAGAGCAGGGGGCAAACAGAAGCTTCTCTCCCTAGTCCACAGCTCTTCTTATTACATATGCTCTAGAAGTTAGAAAACCCAAAGAACTGGATTTGAGCTCTATATATTCAAGACCCCCACGTGCTCCCAAGTAACAATTTCTAGAACTTTCTAAACGTTCCTTTCCATCTTTTCGTACAGGTTCTCATTCTCAGTGGCTGTGAGGACTGAAAGCAATTTTTAGATCCTCTACATTCCAATACTGTGTATAAAATTAGGCCTTTCGAGCTTGTTCATGATCTCATCAGGAAGTTTGGGGGAGTCGTCTACTATGCTTTATAGAGTTATAGGCATATGAAAATAGCCAGACAATAGTAAGCCTTTCAGTCTTTGAAGAGTTCTTTGGAGCAGTTAATCATAGCACTGAAAGCATTTCTATTTCTGTCACGGGACTACAGAGAGAAAAGTCAGCACATTCGGTGGATATAGCCAGGCTGCGGCGTGCCATGGGCCAGCATTACCATTTGCCTCAGGACTCCTCCTTCTAATTAAGATTCTTACAATTCAAAAAAATAAAAAAATAAAGTACTTCAAACAGATAACACACACACACACACACACACACACACACACACAAAGATTCTTGTTCTTCAAGTACGTGTCATTCAGACACTCAGTACTACATCTTGGCTGGCAAGAGTTCTCTGCTGATGGCAGAACATTTGTTTTGGAAACAGAAAAGTGTGATATTAGTTTAAGCTGTTGCCTGTCTCCACTCAGTAATAACTTATTTTTTTCCCACTTATTAATATGTTAATCTGTCTTGTTAGCGAAGTTCATTAAGGGCATGGGAAAAGAAGACTCCCAAAGGGAATGAAACACAGTTTAGTGAAACAGAATATCCTCCTGAAATCATTTTAATAATTGAGAAAAAAGAATAAAATCAATTTCTAGATCGCAAGTCCTTGAGGCTAACAAAAATTATAGGAAATTGGGGGCTTCCCTGGTGGCGCAGTGGTTGAGAATCTGCCTGCCAATGCAGGGGACACGGGTTCAAGCCCTGGTCTGGGAAGATCCCACATGCCGTGCAGCAACTAGGCCCATGAGCCACAATTACTGAGCCTGCGCGTCTGGAGCCTGTGCTCCGCAACAAGAGAGGCCGCGATAGTGAGAGGCCCACGCACCGCGCTGAAGAGTGGCCCCCACTTGCCACAACTAGAGAAAGCCCTCGCACAGAAAAAAAGACCCAACACAGCCATAAATAAATAAATAAATAAAAAGTAAAAAAAAAAAAAAAAGATAACCTGAAAATGACAGTTCCATTTAAAAAAAAAAAAAAACTATAGGAAATAAACGAAGGGTAAACGAACCTATTTACAAAACAGAAGTTGAGTCACAGATGTAGAAAACAAAACTGCAGTTACTTGGGGGAAAGAAGAGGGAGGGATAAATTGGGAGATTGGGATTGACATACACAGTACTATATATAGAAAAGATAATAAGAACCTGCTGAATAGCACAGGGAACTCTATTCAGTACTCTGTAATGACCTATATGGGAAAAGAATGTAAAAAAGAGTGGAAGAAAAAACTGAAGGAATGGGCTTCCCTGGTGGCCACTGGTTAAGAATCCGCCTGCGTATGCAGGGGACACGGGTTCGAGCCCTAGTCCGGGAAGATCCCACATGCCGCGGAGCAACTAAGCCCGTGCACCACAACTACTGCGCCTGCGCTCTAGAGCCTGCGAACCACAACTACTGAGTCCGCTCACCTAGAGCCCGTAAGCCACAACTACTGAGCCCGTGAGCCACAACTACTGAGCCCGTGAGCCACAACTACTGAAGCCCACGTGCTTAAAGCCCATGCTCCGCAACAAGAGAAGTCACTGCAATGAGAAGCCCGTGCACTACAACTAGAGAAAGCCCGCGTGCTGCCACGAAGACCCAACGCAGCCAACAATAAATAAATTAATTTAAAAAAAAAAGCTGAAGGAAAACAGCTTCAGCTCTTTGACACTCTAAGTAGCTCAATTCAGTAGACTGCTCATCTTTTAGGAAGAAGTTAATGAAGTGCAGGCAAGGCCTAGGGGAAGTCTCATCTCAGAAAAGTTGACTACAATAAGAATACTCATATTCCCTGGACTGGTGATTATCGAAAGTGTTCCTTCCTCTCCGTCTACACAAGGCAGCCTCTCTAAACTCTATTCTGTCGGATACCAAACGTTCTCCTGCATGCACCACCCCCTCCTAACTTCTGCAGAAAGCAAGTTCATGTGCATCTAAACAGGAATGACTCGCTGAATCAGCCCAAATGGAAAATTCACTCTGGGAAAATAAGCTACCACTGCAAATGCGCTGCCTTGGCCAATCCAAGGGATTAGTTGTGCTCTTCTTCAAAGAATGAAAGTTAAAACCCATGGCTCTCTGATTCAGGAAGTTCTATTTACCAACAAATCGTTTCTTTCCAGCCAGATCGAACTCTTCTTCAGGGTAGGAACTGATGGAGCCTTCTGGGGGGATGACGGCAGGAGTGGCGGCAGTGGTGGAGGGCTTGGTGGTGGCCGGCAGCCTTGAGGTCTCAACTTCATAATCTGAAACGATGTGATGGCTTTGTAATTGGGCACTTCCAGAAAAGGGGCAGTGTGTGCCATCAAAAGATACCTTCTTAGGATTGATCTCTACACGAAAGCATGTACGCGCACACAGCCCGCCACCCCCTAGGATAAATGCTATGCCTGAACAGAATTTTTTTGCTAACAAAACAGTATTTCCTCCCATTTCAGTCCTCTCGGAAAAGCAGCTCCTGGTAAAAGAAAGGAAGGAAAAAAAGAAACACAATGACCAGAAAAATGAGATTTTTAGAATCAAGGCTGGACAGAACCTTAGAATTCACCCAGTTTTGCAGGCTCCTGTTACTGGTCCAAGACCATTCTCTGCCTAAATAATTTTCCCTTTTAAAGCCATAAAAAACTCACATGAGAAAAGAAACTTGATTTTTTAAAAAAATTTATCTTCTGTGTATGGGCTTTTCTGTGGGGAGGGGTGTAGGATTAATCCTATTCAGAGAACTAATCCGTTAACAAAAAAGAAAACTCTGCTCCCTTTCAACAGCTCCAAATCATAAGAAAGGTGCTATTTTCAAAGATGCTAAGAAAGCTTCCTTTGCTTTCTCACATCTGCTGTTTTTCTTTTAAGTCCATTTTTTTTTTTTTTTGAAAACTGGGGGATTAAACCACGACACGGAACGATCGTGATTGCATCAAAGGTGACATTATTGCCACATTCGTGATTTAAGAGCCCTGGAACTACAGACAGCAGCAGGCAGGCAGAGCACAAAAGTGGGGACAGACACCCCGAGTGTCAAAGGCCAGCACTGGGGTGGGGACAAGATTTCCACGTGAATTCCTTCAATTTCGGAGGTAACTTACAAAACACACAGACCAATAGCAGGGTAATAAGTATAATGACAGGATTAGTTGCCATTGATGGAGTGACTGTTCCAGATGTCATGCAAGGCATGTGTATTCTTTATCTTAGAAACTTACCTTGACTTGAAAACATGCTATGATAAAAAAAAAAAAGAAAATCAGCACATCTAGAGCACTGTATTTTTTTATGTAATTAGAAAAGGAGAGAAAGGAAAGAATGAGAATGGGAAGAGTCAAGGCTGGAGGCGGGGACTTGGTTAAACCAAGTCATTTTACTAACAGTGTGGATGGGGGACGGGGAGGTTCAGAATGAAGCAGCTCCAGAATTTCTAGAGGAAGGAGGGGTTGAGAGGGAGGGAAAGGGGGGCTCAGAGAGCTTGTCTGGAAGCTGCATCTGTGCATCAAGCACACTGTTTTCCTTTAGGTTAACCTGTATTGGGGGGTAACTTGGAAGGGGACGGTATAACCACCTTTCCCTAAGCGTTGCCACCCACCCGAGTTCCGAAGGAAACGGAAATTGAGATCATCCACTTAGTCATTAAAATAAGATTCTCCCATCAGAAAAGTATCCAAATAATGTGTTTAAAAACATTCGTACCTTCATCATAGATCACGTACGCCTCTTCCGTGGGCACTGCCGTGTCTGTCTCCAATCCTGAGAACTCATCTAGTGAAGGAGGAGAGGGGAAGGATCAGCAAATGCCCCAGGGTTTCTTCTCAGCATCACGCCAAGGGCACAGCGATCCAGCCCCACGATGGTTCCAGGGGAATAAGCGCCCCCTGCCAGGGGCTCCTCAGCTTCCTCAGAAGGAAGGGAGCTGGAACCCAGATTTTCTCTCCTTTGTACTCAGAGAAGGGCACTGGGATGCCCTCAAGGATCAACACAAAGACACCTCCCCAGCTTTCCCTACCAGCACAGGGGGCTGTTTCTGACCTTCCTCCCCCCTCTGCGGTGCCCAGGCTCCCCACCTGCCCAGGGCCCCCCCTGGCCCGGGATGTTGCAGGCCTGAGAACAGGCAATCCGGGAGAGCAGAGAGTGGCAGCTGGTACCCAGGATGGGGACAAAAATCCTTCTTCCGGGAGCTCCTTTGTTCATGGTACCCTCATTCTCTCCAACCCCGGGATCTTGCCACTCACATGTTCCAGAAGCAGGGTGACCTCCTGCCTCTCCTGTTTTCCAATCTGGCTTCACTGCCCCTCTAAGCTCCCACCCTCTCTCAACGACTCAGGAGATAAATCTGTACTGATTAGACTTCTTAACTTGCATATGAAGTTTGGAAATAATATTCCAATGATTACAAACTTCTCTTTACAAACAGGTAGGGCTTTATTTACAAAACCATGAGATCTATTATGACTACAAAATCATCCTCTAAATGCAACTGATAGACTTTTATATGTGATTTTTTTGATGTCTTCCAGAAAGCCCTAATTGTAAGAACCATTGTTAAAATGACTATTATTAACGACTGAACTGATATCACGCGCATGGATGACAACTTGGTTAAGAAAGGTGAGTGAAAGCAAAAAATACGTTTTTTGCCTCCACCATCTGGGTCCTTTCAGCAGAAGCTTTTTTTGAGAAGGTGGGAGGAGATCAATATATTACTTCTCGACTTGTGGGAGGAAAATGCAGCTGCAAAAAGGAGACCGTTTCTTTGTAGCTGGTAAAATCTTGAGGCACCTTAAAGTTCAGAGGAATTCCTTTCTTTTTGACCTGAAGCCACAGCAATTATACAGAACTCTCAATTCAAGGCACACTTAAAAGGCAGAGGGGGTGTGAGGAGACAGGAAGCAGGAACTAGGATTTATCACTTGCCTTCTGGGCATCAGGCACTGTCACATATATATTGTTCGAGTTAATCCTCACATAAGATAAATGGGGCTCATTATACCCACTTCTCAGCCAAGGACACCACGGATTTATAACATGCCTGGGGTCACACAGCTGGTAAAGGACAAAGAGCTGGAACAGAATTGGACTTGAAGGCCTTGGCTCCAAGGACTATGTTCTTTATACTTCATCAAACTGCCGCCACTGTTTAAAAGTTGGACTAACCAATCTTTTGCTTGCAAACCTTAAGGCGCTTTATTAGAATCGTCATTCCGCAGCATAATGAAGGGGGAATTGAATGAGAAAGTACACCGACCTCCTTCACTCAAAAAATTACAGGCACCAATTTTGAATTGTTTTCTTGCTAGGAAATCATTGATCATTCCTGAGAAATACACCAATGTAATCATTCTACTAGCCTTGTCTGAGCCTACTTTGAATAACTTCATGAATGTGATGCCGAAACAAACTCCACCAGCCGAGGACAGTGGCAACCTTGCCTCGCCTGTCTGGCCCCTCTGCGCCTGTCTGGCCCCTCTGCGATGAAAAGCCCCGCATACACCCGAGGCCCGTGACATGACCCCCCACCTGCCTCACCATGGAGGTGGTGACGCTGGGGATGTTCTGACGGGGCCAACGAAAGTCAAAAAGAGAAGTTGTAAATGATCCGCCTTTCAGGATGGGCATTTCGAGAAAAAGGATTAGACGCGAGTTTTTTTTAGGTCATTCCAATGTCAATATGCCTGGATCCAAGAGGAATTACTTCTGGGCTGGTTTAAATTAGACAGTTTTCAGGTTGACACCACCTAACGTTTGGAGTTATCTGGCTGTTGTTTCCCAGAAACCATTGTCCTCCCTGTGTCCATTTAACTTTCAAGAACGTAGTCTTGTTTTACCTCATTATCAGCTCAGGTTCATTTCCTTTCATTATTATTTTTGGTCAGGTCAAAATGAATAAATTGTACAATTTTTGCATCCCAGAGTGAACGAGAAAAGGGGAAAGTATAGGGTTTCCTTCATGGATTCCTGATACTAAACACAATTCCTTGAGGAGCTGAAACGCTCTGGTCCAGCACCAGGCAACAGAAACGCTGTCTTTCACCTGCGAACTTGGATCACTTCTTGAGATGAGTGACAGTGAAGTCTTCTGGCAAAAGTAAACATCCTACTGAGTGATTTAGTGCTCCTTTTTTTGTTTTAAGACCAAATAAAGTCAGGCATAATTTTTCTAAAATAGCACCATCTTGATTCCAAGTAAAAGAAACTTCCAGATGTAATGAAATAGATTTACAGTTTTGGGGGAAAAGCTGACCCTCAGAATTTGCCCCACCTGAATGCCATTTTGAAGCATTTGGAGCTACATAAAACTGGATGTTTTATAAGCCAACCCAGAATCAATGTCCAAAGCTTCCACCTCTTCATATAAAAGTAGCTGCCAGCCACCAACCATGTGGTACTCAAGTTTATTTTCTTGAGTAGTTTGTCCAAACAGTCATGAAAAAAAATGAGCGCAAAATGTTCCGGTATTAGCTCCAGAGATATTTTTTTTAAACTATAAAAAAGATTCTCATTAGAAGTTTAGAGAGAAGGTAAATTCCAGCTGTTTGAAACCCAAGGATATTTGCAAATTATTTGGTTGGTCCAGCTCAAGTGAATTTTCAGTTATTCTGTTTGTATTCTCTGTCTTGAGAGTGCGCTGTGGCAGGAGGGAACTGTTTTCCACAATGACTGATGTTCTTCTAAAACATGCCCCAAGGTCATGTTACAAATTGTTGAAGATATTCAGCTGGCTCGTAACATTTCCAGACACACACGATACCATCAGATCTGCTGTCGAAATGGAACCTGAAAAACAAGGATCGCTGGTAAAAGACTCCTCAGTAGAAAACAGAGAATGCCTATGGCTTGGGGTATGGTGTGGATATTCAGAGATGCATAATTAGGTACCATGAGGAATCCGAGATGAAGTAGAGGACGCGGTCTCTACTGCAAGGAGTTTATTATTTAATAGAGAAGTCACAGCAAGCAAAAAAGTGTGCGTGCGTGTGTGTGTGTGTGTGTGTGTGAGTGTAAGAGAGAGAAAGAGCACCAAAACGCTGGAAACAAGCATATAATATGCATCTATGCTTACAGGAATATGCAAACAATATGGCCTCTATAACAAATGCTTAAATTACTGGAATGATTTAATGACACAAGGTTATTCCCAGAACACTATTTTAAAGCAGTGTTTTTAAGGGAAAGAGGGGCATGATTTAACCAGGGGAGCCAAGACTAAGAGATGTGAAAAGATGATTTTAAAATTGGAGGGCTAGAAACAAAATGTTAGGACTTTGCCAATGGAAGATAATGACAAATGCTCGGCTATATGGGGGTTGAAGAGGGGACTCTTGGAAGGGCAGGTATTCTCTCAGGGATCACAACACAGGTTCTAAATCATCATCCCTGCAACAGCAATTTCAGGTTACTAGGTTGCAAAGTGCCATGGCCAAAATTTGCTTGGTAAATAAATATTGGTTGTATACACATGGAGCCCCAGCACTTGTGGGTGTACATTATAAACTGCACTACAGTTGTCTCTAGATATACACTGGGAATTGGTCCAGGAGCCCCTGTGAATACCAAAATCTGTGGATGCTCAAGTCCTTTTTATAAAATAGTGTAGTACAAGGAATCCAAGTTTGGTTGAATCCGCAGATGTGAAACCCGCGGTACAGAGGGCCCACTGTACACCGAATACAACAAAAAAAGTACTTGAGAGAAAACACAAACACGAGAGCAGAGCAAGAGGCAGGGAGGCACGGTACAGGTGGTTCTGGGGGTGAAGTGTGAGGGAGAGAGTTGGGACTGTCGCTCCACTGACATCAGCATCTGTCCTGAGTCTCACTGTCCCATTTACAGGATGCGTGTTTGCAGGTCGAGGCCACTGGAACGTGTTCAACCAAGAAATGGCAAACTCTACTGTACTTTATAGATAATGCAGAGGATTTTCGTGAATAATTTTGACTGTGATTTTCAAATTACAAGCCGTCTTTAGAAGCTAATTCCCCCCTAAGATGCTCCCTTCCACCTCTACCTCTCTCCAGGATTAGCCCTGACAGTTGCATTCCAGTGGTGGATGAAGCGGGGACTATGCTTTCTATTTCTGAGGCAAGCGCAGTGCTTGGATAAGAGTCACATTCAAGGAATGTGTGTCTAGCTGCACATCTGGATAGGAGACGCATGGAGGCTGGTGTAAGGAAGCCCAGTAAGGAGTAATAATTTGAGTGTTGGGCCAATAGGGTCAGCCTAGCAATGGAGTATGAAGTCTAAGAAATGTGACGGAGGAAGAATCGGTGGGAACTGATGAGACCTGACAACAGAGATGAGAGAACAAAAGGAGACACGAGACACCAAAGCCTCAGGCCTGGAGAAACGGATCTTTAATCCCATCTTGCTCTGCCATAAAGATAAACAACTTTGTTTCCTAATGAGAGGGAGCTGTTTCTATCTACTGTAATTGCAGGTAGATTGTGCGTTAGATTGTGAGGTTTCAGAGGCACAGCTATGTCACCGACTTTTCTATGTTTCCCACAGACCCCAACCCATGTGGAGTAGATGATTAATGATCATTTGCTGACATTATTTTCCAAAATTATGAATGAAGCCAGAAAAACAAAAACAAGAGCTACTCCATCCTCTTCAAATTACCACATGGGTTTTCTCATAATGAAATCACTGTACAATGATAAAGAAACATTTATCAAACGAATTCACTAAATCAGGGTTTATCTAGACACAAGACTTAATCATGCTCCCTTTCAATTTCAGAACCTATACACAGAAAGTATAAAAAATAGCTATGTCAACATCATTAGATATTAGGGAACTATGAATCTAAACCACAATGAGATACCACTTCACACCCACTGTGAATGAAAAAGACAGATAATAACAAGTGTTGGTGAAGATGGAGAGAAATTGGACACCTCATATATTACTGGTGGGAATAAAAATGGTGCAGCTGCTATGGAAAGCAGTTTGGTGGTTCCTCAAAAAGTTAAACAGAGAGTTACCATTCGACACAGCAACTCTACACAAGAGAATTAAAAACAGGAATTCAAAAAAAAAAAAGGAACAAACCTGTACACGAATGTTCATAGCAGCACTAATCATAATAGACAAAAGGTGGAAACAACCCAAACGTCCATCAACTGATAAATGGACAAAATGTGGTCTCTCCACACAATGGAATATTAATCAGCAATAAAAGGAATGAAGTACAGACATATTCTACAATGTGGATGAAACTTGAAAACAAATTATGCTAATTGAAAGAAGCCAGACACAAAAGGACACATTTCATATGATTCTATTTACATGAAATGTCCAGAATAGGCAACTACAGAGACAGAAAGTAGATTAGTGGTTTCCCGGAGTTGGGAGGAGCAGCGAATGGGGAGTGACTACTAATGAGTATAGGGTTTGTTTTGGAGGGTGATGAAAATGTTCTGGAATTTAATAGTGGTGCTTGTTGCACAACTCTATGAATATGCTAAAAACTATACACTTTAAAAGGGAGAACTTGATGGCATGTGATTTTTGTCTTAAGAAAGCTATTATTAAAGATGTTTTTAATAAAAACAACTATGATTAGAAATGATACTAGGAAGAAAATGTTTAATAAAGTTGTTAGTGGAGCAGCAGAAATAAAAAAGGAAGGTAAGCCATACAGAAGTATTTTTAAAATCATAAATTATAGTACATTACGATATTGTTTGAGGATGATAGGTTGCTCTCCCCAAATTTAATTTTTTTTCCAAGACTTTCTACTTATTTTCAAAATGCTGTCTAGAGGAAAATTATTACTTTTTTTTTTTTTTTTTACTACCATTGCATTTCTTTTTCTTTTTCTTTTTTTATTTTTATTGGAGTATAGTTGCTTTTAGAGATAAATTATTATTAACACTTGGACACTAATTTGGCTTGGGCTAGGCTATCAGACGAATGGACAGGAGTGAAGTAAAAAATACACATCTCTATCATGATTTGCAAAGAAAAGAAGAAACAAAAATACCGAGAAAAATCTTGACTTTCATGCCCACTAAAAAGCCCCAAAATACAAAGGAAATGCAAAGAACATGCAATAAGGCCTACATCAGAGGAGACAAAAGAAAATGTAAAATATTAATAATAATAGTAGTAGTAATTAGAACCAAATCCAAAATAGTCACTTTTCTGTTTACAACCAATTATTAAACAAATATCTGTTCTAATTATACTTCAATTAAAAAAAATAAACACATCAAAGTACGCAGAAGTAAGGAAAATACATAATATTTTCATACTGGAAACCCAAAGGTAAATTCCAATTTGTACTCACTGGGTTAGCTGGTAGTGTGAGAATTTTCTTCCCAGTCGTCCTCTTCTTCAGTGTGTTCCTTGTTCTTTGGTGTGAAATTTTCAGATATGTCAAATGTTCCTGTTTCTTCGGAACTTGTCCATGGAAAGACTAACTTCAAACAGAATTCCCAGTTTGGAGACAGCATTCACGTTCAAACTGATTGGGTTTATCAGGTCAATGATGCTATGTAAGAATTCGGGGCATGAGTGTGATTTCCTGAAATGAAGGGTCTTCACTCTGCGTTAGCTTAAAAAGACAGAAGCTTTACAGCCTGCATTGCAATTCATTTCAACCCGAGGGAAAGGGGGTGAATTCGCCTTCTCGAGCCTGAGGCAAATACAGGATGACACAGCCGGGGCGCAGGACAGCCCTGGCTGGGTGTCCCAGAGCAGGGAAAGGGTTCAGTCTTAGCCAGTGGGCGGCCCCTGCTGCCACGCAAGGATAAGCATTTTCCAAAGGGACTGCTGATCAAACACGCTTGGGAAATGCTACTGTACTTGAAAATTCACAATGAGACTATTCAACGGTTAGAGTTCAACAGTAAGAAATTCCTTTAACCTTGTTTAAATCACACAGCTAATCACAGAACCTTTTCTTTAAAAATTACTGTATAATAATAATTATTATTATATTATAATTATTATTATAACAAGTACTAATCTACTAATATCCAGTGGGACCCACTTTGGGAAGCTCTGGTCCAAACTAACAATGTCCCATGTTTCAGCCAGATGTTTGACTTGGGTGGTGACAAGGGTTGCCAGATAAACCAGAGGATGCCCACTTAGATTTGAATTTTAGAGAAGTTTTCATATAAGCACGTCCCACGCAGTATTTTTGTTTGCTAAATCTGACCACCCTAGTTGTGACACAGCGCGGTCAATAAACGCCGTGAGCTACAAATGCCTGCAGCTGCTGCCCCACTGTGCACCCCACTCACCACCCCGCAGTCTCTGCGACCCTAGTCGGCAGCGCAGCGCGCCATCATGCGAGTTACCAGTAGAACGAAGACGGTTACCTTCCTCGGGGTGGCACTCCGGGATCCCATCTGAGCCCATGACGAGGTTGCCATCCTCGTCATGTCGCTCCAGGGTCCCAGGGCGACAGGTGGGGATGCGGGTGGTGGGCTCGGGGGCGGTGGTAGTGGTGGTTGACCGCGTAGTGGTTCGGGTGGTCGTTGGCCGCGTGGTGGTGGTCGTGGTGGGCCGAGGGGGCGTGGTGGTCGTGGGTCGCGTGATGGCGGTGGAGGCACGGGTGGTTGTCTTGATGACCCCCAAGCCCACCAGGGGCTTCCCTCCAAGACTCAAAATGGGCTTATCCTGGGGACTGGCCAAGGGTTTTCCATGTCGCCCCTGCCCGAAGAGGGGGAGGCCATCAGGGCTCACCACGGGGGTCCCTCCCAGATCTGAAACAAAATCAAACAAAAGCTGTGCAACAAGGTGAGATGACACAGGGGAAGCAAAAAGCAAGCGGAAAATGTCTTCTCAGAGGCTTCTATTTTCATCAGTAAAAGGCAAAGAAATAATTAAAGGGACATCAGCTGAGGGAGCAGTATCTGCTGCTATCCAGAAATTTCTAGGCTATTTATATTGTCCATTACTCTGTACTACCTTATATAAATATATAAATATTTCATTGCTATGCCCCATTACCTGCAATAACTCGAAGTCTCCAGTAAGGAAAGTAATTCTTTCCCCCTCTTCATTCTTACCCCTAAAGACTTAAGTGTTACTGTGGACAGTAAGGTGGCAAACTTATTCTATAAAGGGCCAGAGAGTAAATATTTTAAGCTTTATGACGCCACTACTCAACTTTGCACTACAGGGCAAAAAAGCCATAGACAATACACCAGCAAATGCATGTTTCTATGCTCCACTGAAACTTTGTGTATGGATAGTGAAATGTGAATTTAATATAATATTCACATGTCACAAATATTATCATTCTATGATTTTTTGACAGTCATTTAAAATTGTAAAAACTATTCTGAGTTCCCAGGCTATATAAACACAGGCAGCAGACAGGGTTTGGCTTTAGAAGCTGCTTTGCTGACTCCTGCTCTCCACTGCCCAATCCCAAGAATGAAGTCAAGAGCCACCTTTTCTAGAGGGTGGAGTCTGTAAGAAGACAGTTGGATCAGGGAAGAAGCTAAGTTCCGCCCCCTTCTGAGGCACCTCCTTTTCCACATGGCTCAAGGGCCCCCATTAAAAATGAGTAGGAGGAGAAAGAGAGAAGTTGTCACTCTACAGCTAAGTCAGGACACTTTCGTTCCTTAAAAAACACTCTCACTTACCCACAATGGTTCGACCATCTCCTCCTAGTTTAACTCGAAGGGGGTTTCCTTGTGAATCTTGGAGGTACCTTCCTTCTCCATTCAATACTAACCCACGATCAAGATCCACGACCTAAATCCATGACACAGATTAAAGGATATGTTGAACATTTCAAAATGTTCACCTTAATCCAACTACATGAACATATGTGAATAGGAAATATTATTTTTGTCAGCATCATTCATAAGGTTTAATAAGAATAAAGTATGAAACAGTCACATTTCATATTATAATTGCTTATCTATATAATATGTAAATTGTTTTAAGTTTCTCAAATATTCAAAAGATGTTCAAAATACTTTTACCATTTAATATGTTGTAGTATGTAAACAGGAGGAAACAACCTAAGTGTTCATCAACAGAGGAAAGAGATTAAATAAATTATGGCCCATCCATCCAGTGAAATACGATGCAGCCAATGAAAAGGATGTGGAAATTCTGTATTTATTGACATATCCTGATGCAGACTTAGATTATAGGACTGATTATGTTGCAAAACTAAAATATATTCATTTGTGTATATAAACTTAAAAGTGCAGAGAGAAAATTCTGGACAGATTATATCCCAAACTGTTAACAGTGGTTATTTCTAAGAAGTGGTTTGCGATGCTTATTGTCTTTTTCATATATTTCTGAATTGTTTTAACTTCTTGCCATGAACATGACATGTTTCTATTTGGCTGTTAGTGTTAAAAATCAAAGTTGCTATAACAAAACCAATTTAATTTGTAATTAAATTGCCTATTACAGTATGCATGCAAAATTTTCATATTCTAAGGAATTATAAAACTTGAACAAAAGGTATTATTATCTCTGTTAAGAAACAACTCATACTCTACACTGTTGGTTCTCAAAGTGTGGTCCTGGACCAGCTGCCCCAGCCTCACCTGGGAACTTGTCGGATATGAGAATTACCTGGCCCTACCCAGACTGCACCGACAAGCCCCCCAGGGATTCTGATGCTCACCAATGTTTGAAAACCATGACTCTGCACAATCAGGACATTGGAGGAGCCCCTGCAAGCAGGCCACTTTGTTGGGTGCTGTCTCAGTAATTAAAATAAAACTTATTTATATAAACCCTACTTTTGAAATCTACTCCATGCAGTTTCAATTCAAAATTGTTTACAATGACACTTTGCTTTAATATGCATTCTTCCTTCCATAAATTTCTGTTCCTTTGAGAAATGATAAAATGGATCTTTAGGTCACCTGTGACTGAAAATTCTTTGAAGTTCTTCAGTATGTTTTCCTAAACCTTATTGTTTTAAATGGGAAGTTTTGACTGGGAATTCTACTATAAATAATATTTTGATTCTCTGAAAAAATATTTTAAAACTCTGAACATTGTAAGGTGTTCTGCCTGTCACCCCCAACCCACCAAAAACTCCTAAACATTTATCTTAACCCCAGGAAGTTAAAGTCATTTAGCTTAAACATGCATAAAGCACTAATACTTATTTTTTATTTTGGTCAAATTGTTGGAAGGTTCAAAAGGTGATCTGATAAAAACTGCCTATTTGATTCAGGGATTTTTGGTTTGTTCAATTGTTTTTACCCTGCTTCCTTTTACAAAGGATTTGAGACAATTTACAGAAAATATGTATACTCTTTAATCGAACAATAACGAGAAATAAAATAAAGCTATCAGGCGGGAGTGGGAAAAAAGAAGTTCATTTGAGAGGTTGTGCCTCAGGTTTTCTGTAACTGGTTGGCCCAAACATTTGTGTGACCTTCCTAACCAATCAAGGCAAATGGGAACAAAGGCCCATGTCTGACCTAATTAGTTATGAGAAGAAAGCAAACTAGTTACTCAGGAGAATCAAGGATTTTTCTGAGCACTGGAAGAAACAATATAGTATAAGTATATTGACATACAAGTGGTTAAAACTAGAGAAAAAAAAAAAAAGACCGCTTCATTTTTTATTACACAACGCCCACCATTTTTCTCTTCCCAACAGCATGAAAACAACCGGTATGTGTAAAGAAGTTTACCCTACCCACTTTGTTCCTTGAGGGCCATTGATAATTCTTTGTCCACTTGGTTTTCCATTACTACCAGGAAGTACTCTCCCTTCTGGATTTGGTCTTCCATTATAACCTACACAGTACAAAAAAAAAACCCAAAAAACAAACCAAAACAGAAACAAAAAAAATCCAACAACAGAACCTGGTAAATTCAACATTCCTGGAAAGTTGGCTTCATGCCAAACTATATGTAGTAACACATCTTTTCAAACAGGAACACTAAACAGAATTTTAAACCAATAGCTCAAATATATTAGATAATGATAGTCTTAAACTGTGACTTCTACATGACAAATATGAATGTCTATGAAAAGTATGGTAAAGTCACAGTTTTCTGACATTACTGGGGGAATAAGCATGTTCAGCATAAGTAAATTTTCCAGATAAGGCTTAAGACCTTAAAGCTAGTAGCTGTAGCTTTATTTTAGCCAGTTGGAAGGTGGAGGGAAGGAGAGTTGGAAGGATGGGGATAATTCTCTCTACAGTGTACGAGATGCTGTCCTGCTCTCCTCCACAGATTATACTTAACATGCTCACTATTTCTAGCTGACTTGGGTCCCAACCGTCAATTGCAGAGCATAAACCCACAGAGCTGACTAAAAGCTTGACTTCAGTGGGGCTGCTTGAGAAGTATTTGCTCAGAGAGGAAGTGGCAGGCCCAGCTGGCTGGCCTTCAGTTGCTATCTGTCTGCTCCTTGCACCTGCCCTCTCTCTTCACCTCATGCCCTTTCTGATCAGCCGCAGTTTGGCTGAGGCCTCCACTGGGAGCATTCTGCTCCAGCGTGGCCCACCAGATAAAGTGCTTGGGCTTCCTGACAACTATTTGCAGGTCAGAGACATTTCTCTCGCTCAAATAGTTACTGAAAATTTAAAATTTATTGAGTTTTTTCTATGTACAAGGGAATGTGGGTTTTACATCTATTATCAGGGTCTTAGGTTTGTGTAAAAGAGTCCGTTTTAATGGAAAACTGAACTCCACGTGGGGTACTGTTCTATGTCTTTACGCTGGGCTAAATTAACAACATATTGCACAGATTAACAAATATTAATACATTCATTCAAAAGTGTTCTATTAAGCCCTGATTCCATGCAAGGAGAGGGTAAGGCACCACTTAACTGAATGCAGATTTCGGGTAAATACCTTAGATCCTGCCCTGGGGTCCATGTAGACTCCAGTTCACAGCTGCCTACATTCCGTCCTCAACCTAAGTCACACATCGGCCTGCTACTCCGCTGTGTGACATTCGCCTTTAACATGCCTCTTCTGGAGGTTTGAAACAACATTCACTGATTGCAATGCCTGAGCGATCCTCACCCAAGACATTTGAGTTTGTTCCGGGGTATTTTCAGCTGAGGGTTTTATATGCAGAACAACAAGCACAAGATCCAGCCCACACAGGGAGATACTCCTTCCTGTGGACTCCTTAATATGCCCTGGCACAGGGACAACTAACAATAACCTAAAACACAGGAACCTGAGTCTGGCATCCCGGCTGCGACATATTTTCAGATTTAGAGCATATGTTAAGGAACTCAAAGAAGCAGCATGGGAGGGCGGAATGGCCGAGGGCTGTGGAGTTAGTGTTTGGGAATGGAATTGCAGCTCAGCCACTTCACGGCTGTCTGGCCTCCAGCAAACCACTCAGACCCCTAAGCACTGGCTTCCTCATCCGAAGACCAGGAGAAGCAATGCAAACCCAGGCGATGGTTAAGAGGGTGCGATCGTGTTATATCGGCAAAGCTCCTAACACAAGGCTTGGACAGAGCAGATGCTCGATAAAATAAAAGGCTCTCAGGACTTTCTACGAACACTGCTGAGAACCGTAAAGAAAATGTTAAGTTAAAAACAAATTACCTTGTCTGGAAGGGGGTCTCACAGGCGGGCGTGAGAAAGGGTTCCGGAATCTTGAGTTCATCATGCGCTGGCGCAAGGAGAGCATAGGGGTGGTGGACGAGTAGATGGCAGGGGCGCGCGTGGTGAACCGCGGCGGGGAGGGGGTGCCCTCCGTAGGGCTTGGGGTGGCAGGGCTGCGAGGGGGGTGTCTGGGCGGGAGGTGCGTGGCTCTCGGGGAGCTGCCCGGAGGTGCAGGAGGAGGACGCTTCAGCGGGGTGGCGTTCTTGTCCTGCGGGGAGCTCACTCTGGGAGGCGCAAGCACGATAGCAGGCTCTGTCTCCCCCTTAGCGATGTTCCCATCCACGTGCTTGCCGCCCCTGGGGATGAAGGAGGACGGCCACTTTGGAACAGAGGAAGACGGTGGGTCCTTGTCCTTGTCCTTTCCTCCTTTAAAAAACATCACGTCTTCATCCTCCTCCTCGGCCGAGACCGACTGCTGCGATTTTGACGGCAGGGGCTCCCTTTTGGATGGCGTGGCCTGGGACGCACCGTCCTTCTTCCCCACCGCCTGGGGCCCTGCTCTGCCGGGGAGCCTGGGGCGGGCTTGGGGGTGGAGGCTGCCGGGCCTGCCTGGGGGTCTGCGGAGGTGACTGTCGCCGGCGCTTCTTGCCTGAGCCTCCACCTGGCGGTGCTTGGGAAGGGACGGGGTGGCGACCTTGGCACCCGCCGAGTATGCGGGCGCCCGGATGCCCCTGGTCTCCGCTTCTGCGCTGTCGTCGGAATCCTCGCTCTGATTCTGGGGTGACGCGGGAAGACCCCCCTGGGAGCTCGCCGTGAGGGAGGACTGCCTGCCTCTGGACGAGTAAGGGTCTGAGAAGGAGGCGCTTTCCTGCGACGTGGGGTGGGGACGCCCGGCCTGGGGTTTGGAAGGCGGACGCCCCTCTTCCTTGCTCTGCGGGCCGCGGGGCTGCTGCTGGGACGCGGAGACGGCCGATGAAGGCTGCTTTTCCGGAGCGGCGGAGCCGGCACCCATCCTTCGGGGCACGCCGGTCCCGGGGTGGTGCTGTGAGCGAGGCGCAGGAGACAGCGTTTGGGGAGACCCGCCCTCCACGCCCGCGTCGGAGCTCTGCTGAACATCCTGCGCCTTAGAGGGCGGAGATTTGGCCTGAGGATGCGCCCCTGCCCAAGTCCCCGCGGCCTTGGGGTTCTCTTCGAGGGGCTCCTTCCGCTGCAGGCTCGCCGCTCTCTGGGGGCCTCTTCTCAGGTGGTCCGCGCCCCGGGAGGCAGGCTGCCCGGAGGAGGAAGACGCGCGGTCATTCGCCACGGTGGCCGGGAGCGGCTGTTCGTCTCCTGCCTCTTCTTCGCTGTCTTCGTGGCCGCCCAAGCCTCGCCTGTGGTCAGAAGCTGGGTGAGAACTCACCGTCGAGGGAACCCGGGGGGCCGCGGTGGACGGCGGGGAGCTGGGGGGCCGTAACCGGGGTCCGCGGCCGCCGCCAAGCCTGTGTGGGTATCTCCCGGGGGCAGCGAAGGGCCTGTTCCTGAGCGCGCCGAAATGTCCAGAGACAGGCGCCCGGGACCGAGATGCCGGGGCCGGGGCTTCAGCCTGCTTCGCTTCCTCTTCAGCATCATGGTCGCCGCCGCCGTCCGAGTCATCTGCGCCTTCAGAGGCCTGTGTCCTTGAGGGCAGACGAGAGGAGACCGAGGAGGGCTGGGTAGCCCGCAACGGCGCGGTGGACTTGGCGGCTGGGGCATCGTGACCATCCTTCCCGCCCCTGGAGAGCGGGGACCCGGCCTGTGGTTGGGTGGGCAGCAGCCGAGATGAAGCCCCGTGGGATGGAGACAGTCTCGCGGGTGGGGCTGAAGCCCTGGAATTTTCCTCCCCATCCTCAGAGTGGGGCGCCCTCAGAGCGGGCAAGGCTGGTTTTGCGCCGTGGTACGCGGAGCCTCTGTCGCGCAGGGCGCCCCAGGCTGGGTGCCGGCCGGGCGACAGGGCGGGCCGGGCGTGGGCTGCGCTCTTGGGAGGCGGCTGCGGGGAGCCTGCGGCTGGCCCTTCCTCCTCCTGGCCCACGGAGTCATTGTCACCAGGGCTGGAAGGGCGGTGAGCGGGGCCCTCAGGGGCTGGGACCGAAGAGGCGGAGGGGGGCGCCCCTGGGCGAGGGTGAGAGGCGGCCGAGGAGCCACGCTTGTCCACGCCGTCTTTCCGGGGCAGCCCCGGCGTTCGGGCTCTCCCTGGAGTCCGCCCCGCAGGGAGGACCGGGTGGGCAGGTCTACTTGGTGGCCTCTGCTGGGACTTCTGGCCTTGGGTCTCCGAGGGCGAGGTTGGTGGGTGCCCTCGGGAATCCAGCGCTTCCTCCTCGGTGATTTCTGTCGACTGAAGATCCACCCCTTCACTCTTCCGAGGGGGAAGCTGGGGTTTTCTGGGCAGCCCACCATTAGCCAATATTTTGTTCTTCAAGTCAAGAAGCAGGTTCTTGGCATTTCTCCCTTGGGGAGAAACAGGCAAACGAGTGTCTTTTGAGGAAGCTGGAGCTTTGGGCGAAGATGAGGGAGGCTCGGGCTTTTCAGGCTTGTGATGATCTCCCGTGTCTGTTTTCTGCTGAACATCAGACTCACTGGCAGGGGCTGTAATAGATTTTAAAGGATTTGATGTCAAAGAAGAAATATGAAAGATATGCAACGGAAAATGAGTAAGATGGCGGTATGGAGGTGTTTAAAGTTAGTAATAATAATTGATAACTTCTCCTCCTTTAGACATGACACTTATTTTCCCAATTATAGCAATCTCTTTTAAAGTTCTATTTTGCTTTAAGTAACATAGTCCTAGAAAATATGTGTATTGAGTTTCTATAAATTGAATCAGGCTATGCCATGGCTTATTTGAAGGAATTCTGAAATGAGTACTTGGAAGTAATTCATTGATTTTGTAAGCACAAAATCTTATATAGGACTTTCTTAATATAACTGTCAAGATACTACAAGTGCATTATAGCCATTCTTTACAATGTAGGCAAGAAATACACACAAGCCTGGCACAAAATGTTGAATGATCTATACTGAAAGCTATATGGAGATGTGTTGTGTGTAATTTGCAAATGACTGGGGTGAGCAACAAATTTGTAATTTTTGAGGCATTACAAAGAGTTCCCTATTCCACATGACATGTCCTTACTTGCTTTTTTCTTGCTTAAAATCCGTTTTATAATGGATACATTTGTAATCCCACAATAAAGCCTAAAATAAAAAGACCCCTGGGGTAGGCAAAACATTATATTATGTGTACCCTATAATTTACCCTTTATTGAGAGCAGGATGGAATGCGGGAAGGGATGCCGTAAGGGGAGAAGAACTTATATAGCAATGGGGGATCCAGAGGGAGCAAACTGCATCTATTTCAGGGTTTTTTTAGGATAGAACTGTTGAATATTGCAGTGTACTGTGGATCCTCACAGCATATAATGAAGGAGAAAGCTCCCAATATCTGGTGTAAATGTAGACAAGCAGGAAAGAAAACGCAGTCCAGAAACACCCCACTCCAATTTTGGTTTGTATTAACCTGCTGGGGTTTGATACTGAGCAGATAAACAAGGTAACTGAAATTCTTCTGAGTAAGGTTGCATTCCAAAATAATGGCATACAAACTATAAAAATTTTATGTGCCATTTATTCATTAAAATGAGCTAACAACTAAAGAATGTCACATTCTGCCTGTAAAAATGTTCTTTCCCTGTCATCATAAACCCCAAATTACACAATGATATAAGATGAATCACATAATGAATACATTAGTCACATAATTACTAGATAATTCATAATTACTATTATAATAGTAATTAATGTTATTAGCCATCAATAACATTTTAGCGTTTGGGGAGACCCATTTCTAAAGGGACCACAAAAATATTATAGACATCAATACGGTACCTTAACCCCAAAATTCATCAACAGAGCCGTTCTAAACCCAAGAGCGTGATTCAAAGGAACACACCACAATTAGCAGTAATGAAGAGGGAGAAAAAGAGAGCCACAAATACACAATGCTTACTTACTTGTTGGCAGAGCGACAATGAAGGCTTTGGAATGAGGCCCCAATCCTCTCCTGTTTGCGGCCCGGATTTTGAAAAGATAGCGTTCCCCAGGCTGCAGACCATCCACTAGGGCAGAAGTAGTCTCTCCAGGATAGGTGAGGGACTTTGCTCCAAATGGTTTGAGAGCCGGGGCGTATGAAAGAATGTATTCTGAAATGATTTGGCAGACGGTTGGAAGGAGGAAACTGAAAACAGTCCTGTGTCCAGTAGACAGACTGTATGGGCAGGATGAATTAGAACGTGCATTACTAAAATTAATTCTCTAGCGATGCACGCCAAGTCAGTAGCTGGAGCAGAAAGACACAGTAGAAGGTGAACGGGCAATTCAATCAGGCTACCAGACAGGCCTACGGAGTCAGTCAGCTGGCAACTTTCCATATACAGCAAACTAACTGTATGGACCCCAGGAGGCCAGTCTTCATACATTTACCAAAAATATTTACCCTTGTGTTTGGGTTTTTTCTTCATTGTGTTTATTTACTAATTTACTATGACAGACTGTATGCAGAAGAGAAGAAACCACAGGAAAAAAAATGACCACTCCTAGGAACTGATTCTGAATAGCTGCTGACACCTTTTAAGAGTTCCATTTTATTAATCTGGGCTATCTGCATTTGTGCATTAAGCCAGATAAATTCCATATTTGGAATATAATTTCACTTTTTTAGGAATTATGAAAGTTCTTAATATATTTGGGTAAGGATTTTTCACAGTATTTAAAACTGTGAGGAAAAGTTGCTGAGTCATGGATTTATGTGATGTTTAATGTCTCCATCCTTAATTGGCTATATCTATAAACATATAATGCCCTGGGCCTTTGAAAATCATAGCAAATTCAGTCCAAGGAACTAATATATCTCTATGCTTATATGGAAATACTGCAACATAAGGAAGCCACATTTTAAAGCATAATTTTCACCCTCAACTAAAAACTCTCATGCCTATTTTCCTGCCAATGAACTCAAGATTTACAAAACTTATCAAATTAATATGAGTAGGAGTTAACCAAGAAAAATAATTTAAATTACAGAATGACCAAGCAATTATCATACTTCCTGGGGGGGCATGGATGATCTTTCCTTTTCCCTAAGCTCTAATCTTTAAAAAGTACATTTGTCTGAAAAACAAAAAACAAAAAAACCCAGCATTCTTTTCTCATTGAAAATGAACAAACTAGTCATTTGTGGTGGTCAAAAGTAAGAATTAAAAGAACCCACTGTCTACAAAATTTTGTAATTCTAATTTTTTTTTTTGTGGATTCAATTCATCTGGAAAAAATTTAACCATGTCAAAGTATATTCTTTTATTATGTTTTCTATTTCTCAGGCATAAAAAATGCCCCAGGATAATTATGAATTTACAATCCTACCACTACACCTTTAGGTTAGTGAGGTACATGAGTTCTTTTGGACATAAAAACTCAGTAGCTATTTATTACTTCTGGCAATATTTAATTGACTAGCAGGGAGCTTCTTTTGCCAAAGAGCTATAAATATAAACTAAGATGTGGGAGAGGGGAAAAAAATAAGTAGCATGGTAATAAGGTCACCAAAGGAGCAATAACTGACTTTTTTAAAATAACTTCATAACTTTTTTTTATAAAAAAGGTAGTCAGCTAAAACATGTCTTTATTCAAGTTTCAGAAGTCTTTTCAGCATCACAATAATGATACAGAAGCCAATGTTCAAACTGTCATAAAAAGAACGATTAAAAGGGGGTATCCTAAATATTTTTTCTCTTCATTTGTTTCTGATTTATTCTATTGAAAAAATGAGCAAGAATGGTACAATATATTCTTTAAAAACATGGGAAGTGAGAAAGCATTAAGTTTAGAAAATACTATCCTACCTCTACCTTCCGTAATTTCTACCGTTCAGTGAAAAGTTATCCTTATAGGTCAGAAAAGATAACTTACAGTTGAATATAAAACAGAACCACCCAATTTCTTCAATTAAGAAATTCTCAAAGAAGATCAGTGATAATTTTCTGAATTTTCTTAAGCTTACACAAACTTTCCATATTAGAGTTTTCTTCCAAAATCAAGCAACAATAAAAAGTAGCCTTAGAGTACATTTGTATAGGCGATGTCAGGGGAACCCTCACCACCACCCTTTTAAGTGTCTCCAGATAGACTTCCAAAAGGTTCTTGAATGTTTTTACATTAAAAAGAAATTATCTGTGCTTTTATTTAATGTTCTCAACAGACCATTTTAAAATTTAACTAGTTGTGGATATTCTATGCTATTTTCATTTTTTTTAATCTACAGTATTTTTTTTCTGTTTTAAGGTCATATTTTCCTCAACCAGCCTCCCACCCAAAATCAATTGTTCAAAATGCTGACAAATAGGGAAAAAAATCTATTTAACATTTTATTTTATTACTTGATTTTCAAGCCCATTAAATATTTATGGTCCCGTTCGAGACATTTATGGTCCCGTGGGATTTCTGCTCACTCCTACCTGCCATGATCTTACTGGCACCATGAAAAGGCCCACAGCGTGAAAAACAGGGTGTCATTTTGTTTGGTTAAAGGTTATGATGTCACATCCATACAATTAAAAACAGCCCTCTAGGGGCTTCCCTGGTGGCGCAGTGGTTGAGAATCTGCCTGCTAATGCAGGGGACACGGGTTCGAGCCCTGGTCTGGGAAGATCCCACATGCCACGGAGCAGCTGGGCCCGTGAGCCACAACTACTGAGCCTGCGCGTCTGGAGCCTGTGCCCCGCAACGGGAGGGGCCGCGATAGTGAAAGGCCCGCGCACCGCGATGAAGAGCGGTCCCCGCACCGCGATGAAGAGTGGCCCCCACTTGCCGTAACTAGAGAAAGCCCTCGCACGAACCGAAGACCCAACACAGCCAAAAATAAATAAATAAATAAATAAAATTAAATACTGAATGAGAAAAAAAAAAAAAAAAAAACAGCCCTCTTGATAATAGCATCAAAATCCCTGCATAGAGGGAAGATGAAAAGTCATCTTCAGGATGACCTGGGTCTTACTGACAATGAAAACCCTTCATGAAATATCCTTGTCCATTGCGTTAGCACCCCGTATAGGTGTGTTGTTTCCCTGTTGCTTTTGCAGTCACCAAGCCTGCGATTAGAACCAGTTTTTATCAGAGTCAATGTACACAGCTCTCTTTGGGGTATTTCACTCCCACGTGCTTCTTGTACTTTAAGTAATGAGGTTCCTACCTTTCACTTTCCCCTCGGTCTCAGGCAGCGCATCCCAAGCTACAGTGACAGCCGTAGGTTTGCCATTGACTGGCCAGACGGTTAAATTTTCAGGAGCTGTGGTAGGAGCTACAAAAGGACAAGGATCGAAGGGTTAAGAATGCCCTTAGGGGTATTCTAAAAGTAAATGACATGCGGTCCCTACATACACAATTTTATTGCAGAGCCACTGTGTTAATTTTTATTATACACGAGAGAAAATTCTCCACTTGCTCTCTGTGTGATTTATATCGGTTTTACCAACTCATGTGGTAAGGTTAGACATACATAGGGAGATGCTTTTAGGAATTCAGAATTTCTCTCGTTGCTGAATATTGAAATATACAAAGAAGATGAAAATCCAGTTTCAACTTCTTTTGAATAAGGTTTCTAAAGACACAATTTAAAAGAAAATAATTGTAGTCTTAAATATAGAACAAATTTCTCCCCCAAAATCAAACATGACCTCGGCCTTAAAAAAAGAAGAGTCTCTCCTCTATTCTAGAGCCACGTGTTGTCCGGGGGCAATCACACGTACAGCGGGGACCTGTGGAGGCTCCGCGTGGTTTTAACGTGCTCCGCGTGTCAGAATAACGTGCTCATGAAAATAGCCAGTGAAGGATACAACATGGACCCAAGGAAACTTCTTTGTGTTCATACATAGAAACGCTCCCAAAATTTAGGGTTAATGTTACTTCGAAAAATGCCTCTGCTGGCCCTTATCACTACTGGCTTCTTCAACTGTCTTTAAATCTTCCTTTAGTGGTAATTCCCAAGTTGAAAGTCCAAAGGCCGTTTTGAATACAGACCAGATTCTGGTGTTCTCTGGAAGACAGACGTACTCCATTTGCCGTCTCGTTCACCCTGCGAGATGCGGACCGCAAATTCATACATGGTGTCTGGAATCAGGTTCTCTATCAGCACTCGTCTGCTGGAGACGGGCTTGTAATCCCACCTTGCGGACTCCCCCTTTTCTCGGTAGCGCACAGTGTACTGTCTGTAAGAAAACGCAAGGCAACAGCACAGCCCTCTGACCAGTTCTCTGCACCTGAACACTGGATTCCTTGACGTTTTCCCTTCCCCACAAGTGATGACTTTTGGAAGTAAGTAGGGAAATCAAAGAGGAGAAAATTCTAAACTTTTGACTTTGTTATTGGCTCAAAGGATCTACTTAAGTTCCAGGGAGATGTGTCTAAAATAGCCCAGAAGAGATGGACCTTATTGTCTTTTCAACACCAAAATGTCTTATTGCTCAAAAGGTCAAGCAGCGATTAAAAGGAAGGGATAGAAGGGAGACTGTTTTTATGAGGCAAGGGCCTTATTAGGGGTGTGTGTGTGTGTGTGTGTGTGTGTGTGTGTACGTTGTGTGGAAGAGGCAATATTAAGAACCAGAACTGGCCCGAAGTACCTTGGCTCTCCAGAAAAGAAAGACAAGAAGACTCATTTCATGCCAAAGCAGGCATGTTTTCTATAAGTTCTATAAGGAAAGGCAGCATGTGGTTTTGAGTAGACTTATTACCATGAGATGGAACAAAAATGTGTAACAAACAGAGCAGGAGAGAGGAGCTTATGAAAGGAACTCTGCTGTGTGATTATCAGGCAGAGAAGTACGGTGTGACCCAACATGGTCACACTGGGCAATCCCCGACATAAGACATCCTCAACACTTGACATTAAGAATTGCAAATGCCATTTACTGGACTGCTTTTCTAAGAAGTTTTCTTTGTGGCCACTTTACAGTAGAAAGCACTTGATGCATTAAAAGTGTGCTATTCATTACGATATTTAATTAGTTAGGATAAGACTTCAGTTGCAGACACAGCACACCAATTCGCAATAAAAGTTCTGCTAAGAAAACTGAAGCCCTCTTTTGTTTTCATCAAGATGTTGGAAATCAAAGTCCAGTGGTAATCAGGAACACTTCATGTTGGGGGAGGCCCTATGGCTTGGGAGAGAATCACTATGCATTTTCTGAGGTCTTTGACAAGAAGCAGATGTCTTTTTTTACTAGCAGACAGTAACAGAAGCTTTATCTAGTACAAATAATATATATAATATATATCTAATATATAATATTTCTCTATATAATATATATCATATATATATATACACACACACTCAGCCTTATATTCCATTCATCTTCTAAAGTATAATCACTTTTTCTGGTTGCAAATAGGTTCAAAAATTAATACATAGTGACTAGACCACCAAATCTTTGGCTTTCTCTTGGCTACGTACACTACTTAGTCATTTAACACACAAAATCTTTGTGACTCTATTAATCTACCAATAACTAGAAATGGCATTCACCAGTGGCCTTTTAAGCACAAAAATGATTTTAACCTTATGGTTTTTCCTCCATCGCTATTGCAAATGAATGTAAAAACCAGAATAGCGTAAGATCATGGCTTAAGACAAAATACAGTGCACTTTGTTACACACAGAGGAGCTGGACAGGAAACAGTGCAGTGTCTGAAGACTGTCTAAAGAAGAAGCACTGTGTGCAAGGCATCAGACAAACGGCCACCGCTCTACATAGGACCCTTCCTGCTGCCACGCTTCCCGGATAACAGGAAGACGGTAAGACTCTTTCCAAGATGGACCCACGTCCCCTGTGCATGAACAGAACATTCATGAGACAAAGCAAAACACAACTGGGGGCAAAGAAAGAAACAGAATCTAGGAAAATTCCAAACACAAGTTAAGACTTTGAACAGATGAGAGGTGAGGTCCTGCTGTGTGTCTTACACAAATCTGATTTGTGGGCAATGTGTACCACACTCGAGATTAGCTAGACTGTCATACAACAGTCTACCCGTCAGCTACAGAAGAGGTCAGCGTTCACATAGGTCCAAAAATACAATCGTTCAAATAAATACACGTCTCTTCAGGGCAGGAAAAACCATGTCTCTCATATAGAAAATAAAGACAAAGAAAGAAGGAAAGGTACCTTGATGCAACAACTTTCTTCTGTTTTTCCAAAACAGGATCCACCCAGGCTACCAGCACAGACTGGGACGATATTACCCGGACATTGATGTCTTCAGGTACATCCAGTTCATCCTCTTCTGCAATGACAATTGTGTACATGGAAAGGCTGTCCCCAACAGTAGGCTCTGCCCTGAGTCCCTCTGGTCCCCAGAGTTTATTTTTTTAATTGCTTATGCTTGAGGTAGATAAGATGAAATGAATAGAAAGTCAAGCAATTATTTGACTGGTCAACGCAGAAAACCAAAACTCCCCACTCTTCCTCTTCTTAAACACATTCTAAGCTGCCTAACCCAATCGACATAAGAACAGTAGCACAAAAGGAGGTGCTTTGCCCTTGGTCAGAGATACTCCAGATCACTCAGCGTTTTCTCAATATACACTGTGAGTTTCTGGGAAATAATGCAATTTTTACAGGAAGCAAAAGTTTAGGGGAAGAAAGGGTCAATTCAGAGCATTTCCTGGGCAATCATGGCATGAAATAAAAATTCTAGCTCAACGATTGCACAAGTCACATTGACTCCAAGGTGCTCACAATTTAGAATCTGTGATCCCAAGGCAGATTAAAAGTAATATTCAGACAGAAAAGAGAATTCAGTTTGCCAGTTTCCAATGGAATACAGTAAAGTCACAAAGTTTATAGTTTCTGTTCAATCTGTAACACTGAGACTCACAAGACGTCTTCAGTTTTGCTTTTAGTCTCTTGGAGTTTTTTGGGTTTTTTGTTTGTTTTATGTTTTTCTTTTCATCTTTCAGGGATCATGTTTCAAAAGGATGTGGCTTTCACTACAAGTAGGGGAAGGTGGAAATATGTAGCCCATTAGAAAAGTGATACAGGGACTTCTTCTAGAGCAGCAATTAAAGAACTTAAAAAGTGAAACAACATACATGTGGGATTTTTCTTATACAATGTACAATTATAATAATTATCAGTATAAAAGTATAATATATAGATATATGCTATATTATATAATTCAAATAAATTGTGAATTCATGAAAATCATTATGCTGTAGGTTCCCTCTTTAAATTAAGGCACAGGATCCAGAAAAGGTATCTTTAATTTGTTACTATATGATTGATATAAAAAATATCTGTGAGTGGATGTGGAAAAAAGTATCCCTTAGTAAGTAACCAATGATCAGGCTACCAGCAAGACATTATTACAATTTTTCTCACTCTTCTCAATGCTATTTTTTAGGCAATTTTAGCTGAAATAAAGTTTGAGTGCGTCTCTTGCATGCTGCCCCCTCCACACCTACTCTTCTTTCTCTCCCTTTGTTCCCAGTCTCTCACCAAGGGCAGTTTATGCATGGATCAGACAGCGCCTGTTAAATGGAATAAATGCTCGGCACTCCTATCATGACAGATCTGAAGCCATTCAAATATACACAGAGATAGATTTCATCACAAGAACACTCTAGCCTCTGAGTACAAAGGAAACACACATGCCTCCGAAATGTGAGCAAGTCTGCCCTGCTGTTTCCTTTCATACTCAATAAAATCCATGTGCATTGTCGCTCAGCCAGCATCATTTAGAAACAAGCAAGCCCTAGACCATGGCTTGACCAGACGCGTCCTTGGAGACATACCTGAAATCTTCCGCTTTGTTAGGGCGGCCCTGTAGACGGGCTGACTCTGCCCCCGGGAGTTCAGGGACTGCAGTGAGACCACGTACACGGACTCGGAGGCTGTGGACCAACAAGCAAGGGATGAGGCTCATGCAGCTGGTTTTCTGGAAAGCACACCCCTGCTCGTCTGTGCTCCTCTCCCCTTACCTTCTCGTCTCTCTCGGGCATTCCTACTCATTCAGGACAACTACAGATGAGACCAAGGACTGTGGGAACTAAACTCAAAAAGAACACGATTTATGTCAGGAAATGTGGACGGGATTTTTACCTATAATTCCTGAAAAATGGGTTTCTAGCTCATTAGCATCAAAGAAAGATGAGCAATGTTTAAAAAAGAAATGAATAGTATATTTACCCACACAATTCCCTAAATTTTTTTTTACCTCCAAATATAGAGGAGGGAATGACTCTGCTTTTATTTGTCATCAAAAAGAAGGGAGGGAGACAAGAAGAGCCGGTGCACCAGGCTTGCAGCCCGGATGGCATGCTGTGCCCTTCGAGCTAAAATCCTCAGAACGGGGTCTCTGAAGATTAGCTAAGAGCAAATGGAAGAGTTTAAATTCATCCTTTATTTCTGGATTGTTCTTTCAGTTAGTTCACCTCCACCCCACCCTCCCAAATTGTGCATTGGGCCCACTAATGTCCAACTTAACCTAAACTTGAAAACTTTATTTGGAAACAAATTACAGTAATGAACTAAAACTTACAATTCTCAAGTGCTATGGAATCACGGAGTCTGAGACCCCAGTGAAACCTTGGCTAGCTTCCAATTTGACCTTCTTAGTTTACAAATAAGGACATAAAGCCATAAAAATGGATTGACTTGCCCAAGGTCACACCCCTAAAAGGACTCATAATCTTCCCTAAATCTAAAGTTGCTAATGCCCAACTCCAGGTTCTATCGACCTAGTTTCCTGTAGCAGCCTGGATCAATTCAAGAATAAAAATGAGGCAACCTGACATACTTCGAACGTGGATAGTTATATCATCAGGTAATACCTCGGCACATTAACAAGGCGGCACTAAGACCCTAAAGGAAACTTCTAACACTGGTGTCCTGCCTGCAGGAATTGCAAACCTCCATATGGCAGTGGGAAAATAAACCTGTCATTTTTACAAACAGCATGTCAAGTTAAACATAAAAGGAGACCCATGCTCAAAAAAACTCACACTGAGAGCCCTGTTTATGTAAAGTAAACTTCTGTAGCCTAATCACATTTCAAGGGAAGGGGCAATACTTGACAACCTGCTCCCTCCCGTGTGTGTGTGTGTGTGTGTGTGAATACACACACACATAGGGCAGGTGAAACTCATACTGTGACATGAGTAAATTATTTAGACTGAGGCTCTCACATCTTATTCTGTCAGAGAATTTTGAAATATATGTTTTACAAAAGGGAAGAATCAAGTTTGTAACGCTTGAATTCACAGAACATCAAACTCAGCTTCTCACCATTGCAGTCCTTTCAGGTGTGTTCATTTGTTGCTGCTACTGGCAAGTACACCAAATGCCAACAAAGAAAAAACTCTGCCATTCAACCTCACGATCCAGGAACATGTATAAATAACTAAATGTGAAAAGCAGTGGCTTATCATTTATCAGGAACCACCAAGAAAAGAATACTTTCCCACAACTGGCTCTTTCACATATCTGCGATGCACTTCTTAAAGTTCTTGGATTTGCTGAATGCCCAGGTTCTTGATTTGCTGTGCTCTCCAAGTCAGCTTGGCCCGAGATGATCTCGAAGGAACAGTCTACACTGCAGTAAACCGTGACAGTGGTTCCACACGCACTGGGTCCAGTCTCTGTGCCGTGTTAAGCATTGCACATCAATTCTTCATTTAGTGCCGACAAAGCCCCACGAGGAAGCTACTCTCATTGCCTCCTTTTCACAGATGAGGAACCAGCTCAGTGGGGTGAGGTGACCCCAAGGTCATGGCCTAAATGCAGGAGTGGTCTCACACCCAGCTCTGCGTGGCTCCAAACCCCAGGCTGTTACTAATGCAGGTGAGGAAGGGGCAGGGCCCAGGGCTCACCGGGCACTGACCCCGGGCCCGAGAAAGCACCTGACAGTTGGGTATGCACCCGTCCATCTCTTTTTCATAGAAATATAATAAAGACACAGTGGTATAAAAGCACCCTTCTTTCTGTGCTCCTGATTATTGAATAAAGGGTAGAAATAAAATTTCCAAAAGGACTGCAGCATCACCAGCCCAGGGACCACAGGACCCCAAGCCCCATCCCTCCCCATCAGAGCCACCGTTTTCCCTCACTTCCCAACCTCGACGTAATGTGGCAGAAGCTACTTCTGAAGGTCGGTGGAAACTTTCCGAAGGACTCCAAATGTACACCTGCTCATTCTTCGTTACTGTCCGGCTCCCACCTCACCTGGGCTGGCTACCTCCTCCCCCTCTGTATTCCCACGCCCCCAGGGACTCCTTTGACCACAGGATTCAACACTGGCGCCCTCCCTCCCCCCGCAAAAGGCCCAGAGCTTCCTGCCTCCGGTACCTGCTTTTCCCTCTCCAGCTGCGTTCACAACAGTGAGCGCTACGCACTCTGGGTACCGTCTGCCCTTGTGCACGACCGCTGGGGAGCTGGTACCCAGCATGGTGCCTGACATGGAAGATGCCCAGGAGGACATGTTTAATGGATGACTCCGAGGGCAGGGTTTCTGCTGACAGGACCACAGGCCCACCACTTTTCTCCAAGTTTCCTTAACATTTGGCCATTCCTTGCAGTACCACACTTTCAATGGCATCTCGGTCATCAGTGGAATTAAAATCCTATGCAGGATAAAATAAGGAGACAGGCATCCCCTAACAGAGCAGGCCACTCCGACATCCACAGGAATTCACATCATCCCATCCTCATCCCATCCTCCTGGCCAGCATGGAGCAAGTGTCCAGTGAGACCTCCTCCTCAAGGTGACCACTGAGATCGTTCACAATGGCAAGTCCAACGCTTTTTATTTGGTGAAAATTCCTAAGCTAGCAGGTTGTAGTGGAAGCCCCAGAGTCCTGAGCTGTCGGTTCAGGCCAGGATCCGGGCCCACCACTGACCTCAGTTCCAACATTTGCTCAAGTTCAGGAAGCAAAAAAAAAAAAAAAAAAAAAAATCCTTCTGCGACACTCAGGTGAGCCAGGGGTTCACTACTGAGAAAACAAACAGTTAACAGAACCAGTCAGATGAAAAAGCTGTCGACACCAAAGGACATTTTAATGTGTGGTGTCTATGAAAGATGCAGAACAATGAAAACTTTCCACTTACAAAATGCTCTCTCTACAGTATCAGAAATGCAAAACTAGTGACTACTTATCTGCTGATATCCTGGGTAGAATTTGGCCTGAATCACCAGAACAGAGCCACTTAACCTGCACAGTACAACCACTCAAGGCAAGGGGTAGGCCCAGGAATGAATGAATGAATGAATGAAGAGTCCCCAAATTATTCTGTGGCTCCAGGTGTTGAGCCTCTAGCTCTGGGTCTCACTGCTAATACTGAAGCCAGGCTTCACGAAGCAGGGACAGTTCAGATTTCTCCATTCGCTCCCATGATCCCTCGTGGTTTCGTGCAGCTTTGGAGCAGACAGGTAGCTAGTCTCTTCTGGCTGGAAAAAGTCTGGAGTCTATTTTGAGGCTTCGATGCCATGCCTGACTCACCGCTGCCTGTGCCACCACGTGGAGACCCCGTAAAGCCCACAGAACGCCAGGCTGACCCTGTGCCATGAACACCCAACAGACTTTTCCAACAGTGGGTGTGTGAGCAGAGCAGTGAAGGTAACTTCCGAGAATCTTCCAGGGAGCGAATCCAGCCTGGCCTCCCACTCGGTGTCTCCACCAGCTCAAATCTGCCCAGGTCAGTCTCCAGCCCCTCACTGCGTAGGCTGGGAGCCAAGCCACGCCTGATGACCACGTCGTGAAGAGACCCTCGTTCCCACTGGAGTCTTGGGAAGGCCCAATAAATCACACCCTCTTCCTTGCCTGAGCACTGATCTAATTAGAAAGCGAACAAGAATAAGCAGTGGAGGCCAAAATATCTATGGCTCGTACAAACTAAGCTGGAGAACACGGGGCAGGTGTACGTTCTAACACCAGAGCCCAGAGTCAGACAGACCTTGCTGCCCCAGGAGCCCTGGGCCCTCCACGACTCGGGCACAGAGGGGCAGAACAGAATGCGTACTCTGCAGCCTCGCTTCCCCCAGAGGAGGCGACAGGGAGGGGCCGAGCCACGCTTGCCCAGCGCCTCCTGCCAAACCCATCACGTAGGTGAGGGGGCGTGAGGGAAGGGAGAAAAGCAGAAGTGTTGCACAAGTGTTGCAGTGTCTCCACCCCCAAGGAAGCGCCAGGCGTGAGGGATCATTGCTGCGCCCCTGGGAGCATGGCCCGGGTCCACTGTCCAGGCCTATCGAGGAGCAAGGCCAGCAGAGGTCAGGCCTGGAACCAAGCAACCAAGCACATAACCTCTCCGGGTCGCAGCCTCCACGGCCTGTGCTTTGATGCTTCCTTCACCCAGTGAGGGTTTGCAAAGAGGAAGGAGGGCAGGCTCGGTCCGCAGGCTCCATCAGCTGCCACCACATTTCATCTCGATGGGACGCAAGGTCCAGCGTCCCAGGATCTAAGATGCAGCTTAGAGAGCAAAACGACGAAAGCAGAGCCGAGATGGAAAAGCAATAGCCCCGCCCCCTCACGTCCAGAAAAATGACCCAGTGCAACTGGGTCAGGAAGCCGCTGAAGGGCACTTGCTGGGCAGCCTTGTCCCACCACTAACAGAAGGTGGAAAGGATGGAGGCATGGACGGAGGACAGAACAGAGAATGAGTTTTTGAATACCTGTAATACCTGGAAAATGAACGTTACAACTGAAATACGACGTTCTGTCACAAACAGGCTTCAAAATCTTGAAATGACAGCCAACATCATTAACACATCGAACAGCAATGAACATGAAACTCACCTAGCTTTCTAATTTCGTGTGTCCGCTCATCTCTCGTCAGTGGAACATAATTCATCCTCCGGCCACTCTCTCCGTAGCCCAGAAGGAAGCCCCGTGATCTGCGTGGACTCTTAGCTCCAGACAGGTGCGGCGCCTTCCACGCCACGGACAGCTGGTCGTTGGAGGAGCGGACTCGGACCCGCAAGGGCTTGTTGGGCACATCCTTTTCTTAAAGAGGACACGACACAGAGACCATTAAACAGCAAACCCTGGAGCTCGCCATCAAGGATGGAAAGCGTATCCAAAGACTGGCCGCCACAATTAGCAGTTGGGCTTCAAACATCCATTTTTGGTAACCAGTTCTAGTGAGAACATCCTTCCCCCAAGGGCATCGACACTCCGTGTCCACGTTTCCTCTCCACACTGCAGACCGAGGGATCTCAAGGACTTAAAGTGAAAACATACTGTGTGTGAGACTGCCAGCCAGAAGTCTTGGATGTTTTACAATGTTCCTTTTCATCTATTTCCTCTTGCCCCCCTTAAAGCCAAACCACTTTCGCTGGGGTTATGCTAAAACAATTTCAGTTTTATTCCAAGTTCAAGGGTAGGCTCTCCATTTCAAGGTCCAGCCTCTATAAAAATTAGGGACCACCAAGCAATTACGGAAATGACAACTATGCTCATCGCTGTAATTCAGCGTGAAATATAGCAAACACTTTCATGCTCTTTTTACCTGTCCTCCTGGAAGCTTTTCCACTATACAGTTGAAAAAAACAGGCTTTCCTTGTCTTTATGGTGAATCACTAAGAACTAAATACCGCTTTCTGGCCTTGATCTTAATTTCTCTTCCATGTCCAAGTCTTGCCCCTTCAGACAAACCCAGCTGCTATTCCCCATGTCTGTTGTTGCCTTCCTGCTAAATGAATCCATTTAGAGAACTCTTCTTACTAAACTGAAAATCTCAAGAATCGCTCTAGGGACTTCCCTGGTGGCTCAGTGGTTAAGACTCTGCGCTCCCAATGCAGGGGGCCTGGGTTCGATCCCTGGTCAGGGGACTATATTCCACAGGCATGCCGCAACTGAGACTCAGCACAACCAAATAAAAAAAAAAAAAAAAAAAAAAAAAAGAATCTCTCTCATTGTTAACATTCTCAAGGCAAGGCATTCCAGTGGCCAATACTTAGTGTTCAACGTTTTGCTTTTACATCAATTTAGAGCTGATAAGCTTGGGAACAAGGGCTATGGACCATGTGACAACTACACTGCCTGGTTCTAACAGTGGGCCACATTCTAGCCCTTTCTGGGGATCCAGTTACCTAATGAGTTTCCGTATATCAACCCCGCCATCAGTTCTGACTGATTTTATTAAACTGGAAAATTCCCACCTAAGCTAACATTTCAACACTAAGACAAAATACAAAAACAAACGTCATGAGTTAGTGAGTTTCAATAGCACAGTAAATAGCCATTGGAGATGGTGATTCCGAAAAGCCAGACACCTGGCTCCAATGTCTTAAATAGGAACCAAAGGAATATCCTTTTGAATGTTAGCTGGAGATATCTAATCAGTCACTGGGCACCGCCATTCCTAAAGGCTACTAAGAGAATACCATACAATGGTTCAACAAATATTTTCCCCAGTACACACAGTAGAGATTACTGAGATATTTTTTGTTTTTAATCCAATGATGGAGTCAATGAACTAAGTATACAAAACTTTGTCTTGCACCCTGGTGATGTGAGTGTAACCACTTTCGCTGGGGTTATACTACAACAATTTCAGTTTTATTCCAAGTTCAGGGGTAGGCTCTCCATTTCAAGGTCCAGCCTCTATAAAAATTAGGGACCACCAAGCAATTACGGAAATGACAAATACGCTCATCGCTATAATTCAAAAGAAAATAATTTGCCCAAAGTGTTCAGTACCGATAGTCCAAGTCATTAATGGCACAGCGTTGATGAATCGATTGGGTTCCGGTATTAATCCTATGAGTTGATTATTCTTATGAGTTCCTAGTGGGAATCTCTTGTTACATACTCATAACAATGCAACATCCAGTGTTTCTAGAAAGGTACAGGCTGGCAAATCTTGTTAAGTGTTGTGGGTGACTGTGGACATGGATTTTCTCCATCAGCATGTGTCAATGCTGAACAGACTTTGTGTGGGGCTAGGGTAAGAATAGTTTTTTAAAAACAAATAGGGAAAATATCTTGTAAAAACCACTTATGGAAAGCAAAATCTGGAAAAGGAGCAGCATGTTTAGTCTCAGTGAAGCTTTGGTTTGGTTTTTGAAGTTAGCACATTTTTGGAGCACATTCATCAGAACAAAATACACAACCGAGTTTAACTTTTCAGGAATGGCGTTTGTGTCATTTTCAGATTTATGCCAAGTTATGAAATAAACTTGACATGAGCCATAAGCAGGGGAATAGAGGTTGAGAGAAGAAATTTTAAAGGAAGCAAAACACCTTGCTTCATTCTCTTTACATCTTCTAAGTCATGTTTTACTCTGTGTGCCCCCGATACAAACTATCACCACCCACAAAACTGTTTTAACAGAAGCCCCTCTCACGAGTGACGCCACAGCCTCTCCGAGGTAACCCCCTGAGGTTGGTGTTTGGTTCCAGAGTGTCCAGCTTTGGGCAGGGGTCAGGGCTATGTTTTTTAAAAAGTCTATAAGGTGAAAATGATCTCTGCCAACAACATACGATGTTTATTTTACTTTTAAGAAAAGCTCATACCTCCTCAAGGGAACCTCAGGGACACGGGGGTGAGAAATGACTGCTGTTCAGGCTGCCACAGGCCATTTGCTCTGCTCATTTTCCCAGTGGGACTGGGAACTTCCCCCCAACCAACCTGGCTACCAGAGCCTATCTCCCCAGGGGCAGCAGTAAACGTGGTGGGTGTCCACGGCGCTGTCACCGACTTGACCAGCCTCAGGGCTGCCCTCCACAGCTCTCGTTCTACAGCCCCGTGGGACACAAACACGCTCCCCTCCATTGCAGAAGGCAGCACATCCGCGTGGGACTTCTGGGATGATCTCCAGCAAAATGGGCAAAGCTACCAAAAACACACGCCTGGGTCTCGCAGGAGTCAGCTAAAAAATAAATTACTGACCAGAGGTGGCATTCCCCGCTCTGTGGCTCTGCCCCTGTCCTGGGACCCTGCCAGCCTCCCATTTTACAGTGGAACCAGCGTCCGTAGAGAGCGCGCTTTTACTGGGGGACCTTGGGGAGTGTTGTCGGGCTGGGCTCCAGGACAAACAGCCCCTGACACTCAATAGCAAAATTCTGAACAAACAGTAATAAGGAAAAAGACCACTGGAATGCCCCAAAATGACAGGGTCCCTGAGGAAGAGGAAGGGGTGAGGTTCCAGGAACAAGGAGCTCGGTCCCAGACGGCACAGGTTTTTGCCTGAGGTCCTGACCCACGCCAGGCCCACTAAACGTCGGCCACGCCACCCCGTCAGACTGTACAGGCTTTCCCCCAGGCTCCAGCCTGCGGTCTAACCCTCCGCACCAGGGTTCGAGGACGAGGCGAGGCCTGCTGAGCAAGCTTTGGGCACAGGGCTGAGGCTAGTACAGCCAACCACACTGACTGCTCTCTACAGAGCCTCCCAGTTTGTCACGAGCTCTTGCATGGTTCGTTTTAATTGTCCTTCCAACATTCCCCAGGTGAGTAGGATCGATGTCATAATCCCCACGAGAAAACCGAGGTTCTAGAGGTGAAGTAACAGACCCAAGGCCACACGGCTAAGTGCCAAGCAGCGACCTGAATTCAGCCACTGATGCCAAGTTCCCTTCTCGCGCACCTACGCCCCTTCCATTCATGCTCTCCCCTCACCCACGAGCCATTCCACCAAACACCCGACCTCTTCTGCTAATGAATGTGGGACAAGGGTTCTGAGCTGGACAGGCCCCCTTCCGAGTGAGAGCATAATGCCTTGCAGAGTAGGCATTACATTTGCATGTATGCGTTCTTTTTAATGGATCACACAGTATACTCAGCAGGTAGCTAAGGAACCAGAGAAGGCCCCTCCCCCAAGACTGTCCCAGACAACTGTCCCCGGACTGCGCAGAGGCCACTGACTCTGGAAACCAGAGTGAGGTGACAGTGTCATCCCTCAATGCACAGCCCTCCATCCTTCAAATCTCTGAATTTAGAAAAGCCAACCACAATTTTTTTCAAGTACTTTCAAATTTTCTTTCGTTTGAAATTCTGGTGATACATACTTTCAACAGCTTTTATAGATCTTTTATAGATCATCTGGGAGTCCTCTTTTAAGCTGATGCGCACATGAAGAAAAACTATTCATATGGTTCAAATTCACTTGCAAGGAGATTATCTGTTTTCTCTAAGCCGTATGTGATAGCCTCACAGAAGCCTTCTAAAAATTTTCTAATAAATCCCTGTAAATCTTTTATCTTGAAAACAGGAAGTCATAATTGCCAAGAGTAGTCAAGTTCACATCCACTACTGCCGAGTGTATTTTAAACTTGGCAGGACACACTCCGTCCATCGCTCTGGGCACCACGTAACCAGGTAGATGTTGCACAGAACGGGTCAATCACAGAAGACCTACAGTGATTACACACCGTACACTAGGCAGGTCAGCTGGGTGAAACAATTACCGTGTAGATTATGATAAGTATCCAAAAACCAGGCACAATTAGGACATCTCTCCCAGGACTTCCCTGGTGGTGCAGTGGTTAAGAATCCGCCTGCCAATGCAGGGGACACGGGTTTGAGCCCTGGTCCGGGAAGATCCCACATGCCATGGAGCAACTAAGCCCGTGCGCCACAATTACTGAGCCTGCGCTCTAGAGCCTGCGAGCCACAACTACTGAGCCCACACGCCACAACTACTGAGGCCTGCGCACCTAGAGCCCGTGCTCTGCAACAAGAGAAGCCACAGCAATGAGAAGCCCGTGCACCGCAACGAAGAGTAGCCCCCGCTTGCCGCAACCAGGGAAAGGCCGCACGCAGCAACAAAGACCCAACGCAGCCATAATTAAATAACTGTATAAAAATAAATAAATAGAAGACTGTCTCTCCCGATTTGTGTCGCCAGCTACGCAAATTGGCAAGTATTCTGAAATTGGAGGGAATTAAAATCTGTTTTTATCACAAAGAAAAAAAATCCAAAATTCATCATGACGCTTTGCGCGTTTACAATTCAATGCTAGTTAAACGCGTAGCTTCTGATTTGGGCTTCCACAGGCTGAGAAGCAGGGGTCTGAATCTGCGTCTACCTCTCACTGCCTGTGTGATTTTGAGAATCCTCCCCAAACCTCAATTTCCTCCTCTGTAAACTAGTGTCTAGCACACGGGGTTTTGTAATCGAATCCACGTAAAGCATTTCGCATCGTAGTGGCATCTATCAAGCACACATCAAGTGCCTGGTGTGTCTGTGGTCGTGATAAAAAGGAAATCGCCCATTTATCAGATGCAGTGGATGGGTGGGGGGCTCCTTCCAGAAAGTGAGCTGCGCGTGCATCACAAAGCTTTCCGTGATGCCTGACGCACAGTGGGCACTAAGAGAATGGGTTCCAAAGAACCAGACGTGAGCAGGAGAGACGGACTTATTGCCAAAGCCTCTACAAACGTGAGGCTGGCTCCATCCAGGTGACTTTTTTTGCACCATAAGCGCTGTTCATTTTCCTCATCAGCGTCTCAGTTACCAGTCACTCTGAGCGGGTCCCTCCTCTTCGTTGGCATAAAAGTGCACGGCCACTGCTGTCTGGGACCGCTTTCCCTGGCCTGGTCTCAGCTAGCAGGACATTCTCGTTTTCCAGGAGAACGTGAGGGATCACTCAGTCTAGAGCTTCGCAGAGTAAGTGGAGTGTCCCACTTACGGACCAACCTGACTCCCACTGTGCTGACCTCCAAGCTTTGAGAAGATGGTCCTTACCCTCATCCCGGGGTGCTCACTGGCCTTCCACTCGCCCAGCCTCTGCCCCAGGCAGCCTCCCCGCCCTCCGCAAGCAGCACACCTCAAGGCCACCAGGGACACTGGTCTGAGGGCGGGCGGGATTCCGGCCCACGAGGCGCCGTCCTCAGGCTGTATTGTGCATCAGAACACCTGAGGGCTTGTGAAAACACACCCCCCTCCCACGTCTATCCGTCTGGGTGAGATTCCAGAGCTTGTATGTGCTTTTGATGAATAAGCATGATTAGGAAGAGGAGAGGGGGCAGGAGAGGGGGAGGGAAGATGCGTTAGAGGGGGTGACACGAGCTGTCTCAGCCAGAGGAGGCAGACACGCGCTTTGCGGCCCTCACAGTGAGTCTGGGTCCCCTGCCCCCGACACTGGGGCAGGTCGGCAACACCTCACAGCCTCTGTCTGCCAAGGGCTCCTTCTTCCTGGCTGAATTCTGACACATAATCCTCCTGCAACACCTCTGATGCGTCCCAAAGCTCTGCAGGACCTCAGCACGTTTAACGATGTACCGAGCTGTTGTCTATTTGGACAGGCCCAGCTATTTAACAAGGAGAAAGGAAATCTCATGGCTTCATTTTGGAATAGTGTCTGTCAGAGTATCACCAGCCTTCCTAATCTATTGGATCCCTACCAGGTAAGTCATTTGACAAGCGTCCTCACAATAACCTAATAAACACCCCACTGACAGACAATAAAAGTGAGGCTCGGGCTTCCCTGGTGGCGCAGTGGTTAAGAATCTGCCTGCCAATGCAGGGGACACGGGTTCAAGCCCTGGTCTGGGAAGATCCCACATGCCGCAGAGCAACTAGGCCCGTGAGCCACAACTACTGAGCCTGCGCATCTGGAGCCTGTGCTCCGCAACGGGAGAGGCCGCGACAGTGAGAGGCCCGCGCACCGCGATGAAGAGTGGCCCCCACTTGCCACAGCTGGAGAAAGCCCTCACACAGAAACGAAGACCCAACACAGCCAAAAATAAATATAAATAAATTAAAAAAAAAAAAAAAAGTGAGGCTCAGAAAGATTAAGGGAGAATCTTGAAGCCGGGCAGCAACAGGCACTAAGCTGGCATTGGAACCCAGGTCTGTCGGAGCTGTAGCCCTGGTTCTCTGCACTGTTATTCCAAAACTCAAGGCGGCTGCAGAGTTGGTGTCGCGAGCAGCGCACTGTGGCAGAAGCGTGGTGCCTGTCTGGGAGGAGGTCCCCTTGGTGCCTCACAGACACCTCTGGTGAAGGGCTGGTCTGCAGAGCTAGGCATCACCATCGAAGACTTTCATGCCATGAGTACCCCTGCTTCAGAAGATGCCAGCTAAGTTCCTTCCCAAGGGCCTGGCTGCTCTTCAGGAAAGGTGGGTCCATTTGTTCCGTCAGGATCCACTCATCACACTATTCCCCTTACATTTACCCGTGGTTCTGTCTCCAAGGAGCGACCATCTGCTGAAGAGCCAAGTACGTGGTCAGCTACCCCAGTGGCCTGGCTGCCTGACTCATCCCGGGAGGCACTGTGGACACCAAGGGGAGAATGAGTGTGGCAGGCACGCATCTCAGCGTCCTTCAGAGACACCAGAACAGCACCCCGAAACCATCGCCTGGAGTCAGTCCATCGGTGCTGCTTCTTGAGGGGTTGGGAGAAGAGAGAAGGTCTTGAAAGAAAAAAAAAAAAAAAAAAAAGAACCTTGATCTCCCCTGAGCTAATCAATGTCAATTACTAATAATGTTAAAGATTGGGGAAGCCTTTCATAAAGCATTTAAAACTAACTTAATACCGACAAACCTAAGTGCCCTCAGTTTAAGATTTCTGCCGCCCCCTGTCCAGGTTTCACAGAGACTCCTCTTTCCTGCTTCTTAGGATCATGCAGGGACAGACAGGCTGTCACCAGATGAGGAAGCCACAGGGAATCCTACTCAACGTGGGGTGTAGAAAGGGACGGTGCAGTCAGAGGCCAAACCCACGGGCTGGCACAAGGCTGCCAGCATCTGTGCCCCCAGCGGGGTCCTCAAAATCCAGCAGGACTGTCTCAGAAACAAAGCAAACGCTTCAACCACCCCGGGACCACTCCATTCCAGCCATGTTGTTTTGTTTGGCTGTTTGTTTCACAAAAGTGCTGGCTCGCTTTACCCCTGAACAGAGCTCCTCAAACACTTCACCAAGGTTTATGTAACAGCGAAGAACATGAGCTCAAGCCCCAGAAGCCTGGAGCATGGCAATTTAGCCCCAATCTTGGTTTTATCTCAAAATTGCATTTGAATTTTATAGACTACTCTATAATATTTTGGTGTTTGTTTTAAAGTCAAAAATAACATTTTAAATGACCGGCCATCAAGAAACCACTTCCCGTCGGATCTGCGTCGTTTATCTCATGCCTTCCCGGACTCCTAGCAGTGCCATGTTCTCCCGAGTTCTGAGAACCCAGTTTGAGAAGCCCCAAGAGTGACCGGTATGTCAGCAGCTTCAGGATGTCATCCAAAAATGTCCGTCAGTGGCTGACTCTGACCCCAGTGGTGCTATGAACATCAGTGAAAATTACACCATCAATGTCACCGCACAGGACTGAGGCTGCAAAGGCCAGGTCGCCCCAAGATGGCAGCCAGCAGGACATTAGCGACACAGGCAAACTCCGCACAAGCTGGCGATGAAGCCGTGCTCTCCTACCAGAACAAGAAATCGGCAGTCCTGTAACTGTTTGCACGGACACATCCCTCAGTCTTGCAGATCATAAGCCCTTTGAGGGGCGTCTCTCCCTACGTTAAGCCAATAATTTTTCTCCACCACCACGAAGGCAGAGCTAAGGTCTCTGCGTCCTACTCAGGGCAGTGGCTCAGCTACAAGCCTGGAACAGTGACACAGCTGCCGACGTGCTCAGCCACCTGCACCAGGGCCTAGGGTGAGCCCTTGCCTGGGCCCAGCTCACTCGCTCCCCATCCCCGGCCCAGAGCCCCCCCTGACTCAGGGTGGAAGGAAGGATGGGGAGCTCCTGCAGCTGACCTGCTGCAAAGCCTCCTCCATGAGGGATGTGAAAGCACATCATTAGAAGCATCTGCTGGACCCATCTGGTGGTGCTTCAGTTTTCAGCCATACTTCCTGAGGACTCAAGAGGGCCACAGAAAGCAAAGGAAGCAATCATCCTTTCCTGAGCTCCTTAAGGGCTGAAATGCGGACATCTGGCGTCTCCTCACCCCACAGCGGACACAGAGCCTGCTGGCTGATGTAAGCTAAGAGGAAGGGGTGTTAAAAATTCTAAGAAAAATTATTCAAAGCTTGTTTTTGGTTTGGTTTGTTTTAGTCTAAAGCTCTTCTGCATTTGTTTCATTTGGGAGTAGGATACTCTGCAATGCAGTTGTTTTCTGGGTATGAAAGACCTTTTTCTGTTGAAAGGCTATTCATTATTTCAATATTTAGCACTATCCAACATGTCATTTGCAAATGAAAGAGCCAGTTACAATATATGAATAGGCTGACAAGTGAGAAAAGAAAGTGCTTCTTTCAGGACTGACATCTTCCTTTGCAGGGAGCCTATATTAGAAGCTGCAACCCTCTTCAGTGACACCACTGCCCCTCCCACCCTCTTCTTCACTCAGACATCCAAAGAAAAGCCGGTGACAGATACGCAGTCAGAAAGTGGCATCCAGCCCCCAAGATGCTGGCCTTATTGGGACGTTAGATTTATTAACTACTGCAGGTTCCTCTAAGACTTGACGGCAAGGTCGGCCGACATCCCATTCAAGGCCACACACGTGGGGACGGTGGGGATAGTTCATCTCCCCAGGTGTCCACAGCCCCTGCCCCGCCCACTCGAAGCAGCCACTCATCAGCCTCTGAAATAAGCGCCCGTCCATCGGAGGAAAGGGCCTCTCTCACAGTCGCTCGTTTCCTAACAATTCACTGAAGGGAAAATCTGTGCACAGATATTTACACTCATCAGTGTAGACATGGAGATGAAACACCGCAAAATGTGGGTTTCAGCCCTGCTGCCCTGGAAGGCTGCTCACCACTGCTGCCTCTTCCCGGCAGCTGGCCGGCACTGAGTCCTTCCCACGGCATTCTTGTTTGGGCTGAAACTCCCGAGTTCCCACCCAAGAACGTCTGGCTAAATGACGTTAAACAGCTCTGCACACAAGCCTCTACTGCCTACTTTTTATGATTAAAGAACAGCCTCTAAGGTTGAAGTCTAACCACATTCTGATGTGAGAGGCGGCTTTGAAACAGGCACTCACGTAAAGAGACCCGAGCCCCAGGATGAACGTGGAGGGAGGTAAGCCCACAGCAGGTGGATCTGACTCTGTCTCCACAGAGCGGCCAGCCCTGAGGAACTCCAATCTCCAAATGCATTCAACGCCATCCTTCCCCCAGGCCCCGCCAAGAAACAGGGGGCAAGAACTAGGATCTCTCACTAATGACAGCACCACAGAGTGACGACAAAGTGGCCGGCCCGGGGCCAGCCCCAGAGTCAGCGGCTAAACGAGACGGGGGTGCCCGACCTCCTGACACACTGCGCAGCCTCCAGAGCACAGGTGTGGAGAAGAAGCAGCCTCCAAATTTATTTCACTCAACAAACATCTCTTGAGCACATACTATGCGCTTGGCCCAGGCTCTGGAGATACAAAGATGAGTATATCATTGTGCCCTGCCCCGGAGGAGCTCACCATCCAGGCCAGGAACCACAAACCAGGTCTGCCCTGTGAATTGCACACTTAAAAAAAAACACTAATAATGGCATGAGAGAGCTACTGAAAATATAATGTCACAGACATTATTAATTCCCTGTGGGCCAAAGAACTGTTAAATTGAAACCAGTGTGTGCAAAGAGGACAGTCTTTGATTCATAATTAAAAAGTTTGAACTGGGCTACACTTAAAGCTCAAGTCCAACACTCTGCAGCCCCAGGATCTGGCTCCAGGATTATCTGACGACCGCCCAGGGCGGCAGTGCTGTCTGCGGTTCGCCTATTGCTGTACCACACAGGCTGCTCTTTCCCAGAGTCGTGCACACACACATCAGTTTAAGGGAGTTAACACGACCGTCTCCTTGGCTCATTTGGCAGAATGCCTGCCATTTGCATCCAGAGAAGGTGAGGGCGCCACCTCCAGTGTATCACTGGAGACAGTTCTTTATCCTGGGCACCTCTGTGTATTCAGTCACAAACCCAACACCCAGAAACTATAATTCAGTGTTTCTTCCTTGGCTCATACGCTTCCTGGATTTGCTGACCTAAGACACTCCAAGTACGGTGGAGACCAAGGCAAACAGCCATTGCTCAGCAAGGCTTCCCAACTGCTTGCAAAGCTTAGGATCGCTCAAAGTGCCTTAGTGTCATTAATGCGTGAAATTTCAAAGCTGAAAGGAAGCCTAGAACCTTAGAAGGAAGCTTAGAACCTGAGAAGGTTCTTAGAACAGAGCCTGGAGCCTTCCTGGGGAGCCCCATCATTGTATGGCCGAGGGGCTCAGAAGATCAGCTCTCACTGTTGGCTGAGCCTGAGTCTGGGCTGCAAGAGTGTGCAGTGGAGATGATTACGGTTTGATGGATTAATTATGCTGTAAGTTAAGAGATTAGGGAAGGAGCCCATCTCAGGACAATGGGTTAGAATTTTCAAATTCCACATCAGTCGCATCTATATATAAACAAACCAGCAAGAAAATGTACCTGGAGATGGGTGTTCATTTTGGTGAACTACCGACAGAAAAGACCAAAACGCATGCTCGGGGCATGCCTTCCTGATATGTCCACAGACATTTCCTATGAAAGGAGTGCCAGGGAAGAAAGGAAAGAGGCCAAGCTTTGGTTTTCAGGGTTTCATAGCTTCACTGTTTCAGTGTCAAATAATTTGACACCTGTTCAAATCAGCCTTTGAGTCAGTTCCTATGGGGGAGGGGAGGCTCCAAAGATGAATCCAACCCCAGAGCAGCCCTCGGGTCTAACCACGCTTGCAAAGAAGCTTTACGTTGTCTGAAGTCAGCCTTAAAGAGAACAGCAACCTTTCCTCAGAGCCAGGAGGAGGGAAGGGAGCCGTGAAGGCTTAGAAGTCAAGAGAGGGAGGACAAGACATGTCACCCTGATGACCTTTATTTCCCAGGGAGGCAGGAAACAAGGTTACTTGCTAGAAGTGAGAGGAAGGCAGGCGGAGGAAGGACCCTGAAGAAAGTGGCCAAATTTTGGACTAGCCATTGTGGGAGAAAGAAAGGAAACTGAGTAAGGACAAATAATTGCCAAGCAGAGCCGAGGGCCCAGATGAAGTTAGAAAACCAGCTGTAAGAAGCTGTCACAATGCGTATCAGCTTAGCTCTTTATTTCTCCCACGAGGCTCAGCCGTTAGCACGCAGGAGGGAAAACCAGAGAGCTGGGGGGAGTGGGGTGGCTTCCATGGCCATGCTGACACGAGTGTGGTTGAAATGCTGGGGACCCAGATAAACTAAGCAAGAAATGAGCCGGGAGACGGCTTCTGGACTCTGGAAAGGGGAAGGGTCTACAGACCCAAAGCCTGATTGGATGTGAAACAAGCTTCTGACATGAGGGCACTGAAGAAGTGAGATGATGGGGAATTTCATGACTCTAGATTGTGGAGGGGAGCAACTTCATCTTAAGTGACAGGAGTGAGACTCTCCAATGGACCACTGTCACGGAGGTGGATGCAGTCCAGGACGTAGGTGCGGCGAGGCGCATGATCAGCCAAGTGCCCTCAAGCTACCTGGATTCAGGGAGCAACCTGGGGATCCGGGGGTGACTGTGATAAGGAAAGGAAGGGCTGGGCCACAGGTATCATGCCAGTGCTGGTTGCAAATGGCCTAAGAGAATTGTGAACTCTGTGCTGAACTTGAGTCTGAGCTATAATTTAACTGTAAAAAAAAAAAAAAAGTAGTAAGCTTCATGAACTAAGTATAATGTAAAGAAAATATGAGGCATAAATCTGACTTTCATTTTATGTCTAGTTTGGGTACCATAGTTTAAGGAAAGCACAAAGGACTAGGTTTTTAGAAAACCATAACATTATTAAAAATACACGGGATCCTACTGAGAGCTAAAATTTCCCAGATGAAGAGCTAGTGAAAGCAGATGAATTGCCCTCCGAGTCCCTGGGCTGGCTGGAAGCAGAGGTGGACCGTGGTCCTCATCCTGGACCGTGGTCCTCATTTTGACTCCCAGTGCCTGGCTCTGCACAGAGCAGATTACCCAGATCCCGTCACAGGAAAAGCAGCTCAAACAACTTCAGAAAAGTCTGCAGGAAAGCTAAATAATAGGATTCCAATATGTGAAGGGACTTGCAACATCTCTTCGCTGGGGACAAAACAAAGGGAGATGGGTTTACATCTCAACAGGAGAGATTTTACATTTACATACTAAGAACACTTTCTAACAAAATGATATGAGATGAGCTACCCAAAGAGGAAGTCTAAGCTTCTGCCCTAGGGTTGCATTTTTGCTTAGTCCTATCATTTTCCGAGTCCTGAGAGTGTCCACATTTGCTTGAGTGACCCTCTGAGAATCACTCAGGTCCAGCCCACCTCCAGGACTCCCTGCACGTTTTTCCTCCCCTCTTGTGGCTTCTCAGACAGTCCCCATCGGGTCTCAGTCATCTTATCGGCACCTCCCAGGCTCCGCCACCCTGCTTGTTCTATTTCACAGTGCTGTTGGTTTTTCAAAGAATTTATGATTATGTTACAGGCTAAATTTTGTGTCTCCCCACCCCCCAAATTTTTATGTGTGAGACCTAAACCCTAGTTACCTCAGAATGTGACTGTGTTTGGAGACTGGGCCTCTTAAGAAGTGATCAAGTTAAAATGAGGTTATTACTAAAGTGGCCCTAATCCCATCTGACTGGTGTCCTTAGAAGGAGCAGAAATTTGGACACACAAAGATACCAAGGATGCATGCCCACAGAGGGAAGATAAGCCAAAGAGAAAGACCTCAGGAGAAATCAAATCTGCTGACACCTTCATCTTGGACTTCTAGCCTCTAGAACTGTGAGCAAATAAATATCTATTGTTTAAGGTAACCAGTCGGTGATATTTTGTTATGGCATCCCTACCAAACTCATACACGTTGTATGCATTACTTTTTGCTTACAGGTTTATTGTCTTTCTTTCCCACTAGAATACAGTCTTCATTAAGGCCATTAAGGCCCTTGTCTATCTTATTCACTATTGCGTCTTTTGCACCCAGAACTCTGCCTGGAAAGCCGCAGGCCCTGAATGAATGAATTAAATAATTAAAGTCCTATTTTTAAGTAAAGACAATGAGGTCAAGATAGATTCCACCCAGCAAAGGAGGCCTTCTGAAATCTGAACTGAAACCACTGTTTCCAGCAGAATAAAAGAACGGATTTTCCTCTGGTTTCAAGTAAACACCGGAAGAACGTGAGGTATTACTGATCAAAGCACTAGAGCCAACCCTTGGGGCATCATACCAGGTGCAGATGCTAATGTCTGCGTTTCTAGGACAAATCCCTTACTTTGCATGAAGATACCTGGAATTCAGAATAGTACTTCTTTTGTTTAACAGGATTATCATATATTAACAATTTCCTCAGAACAATAGCATAGCATATTTTCCAGGCCGTATTAAAAGAGGTACAGATGCATGTTGATCCCTTATTGATAATTTCTCAAAAGTTATTTTCATTATTTTCATTAACAATGAAATGTAATTATTTTCTGGAACACTGTAACCAAGTCTATGCATTCTGGATATGCATTTTTTTGAAGTTCTGCTTTATATCATATACTGCAAAAGGTTTTGGCTAGCAATTTCTTCCAGCATCTTTTTTAACATAATGTATGGCAAATACAGTGTTATGTATTATAGCAGAGCATTCTTTGGCAACTAGGGCCTATAGAGGCTCCTGCAGAGAGAGGTTAAAGGATCTCACTGTCCATAAAACCAAGAGTGAGCTGGGGCATGACTGTCTGTGGTTCCCAGTTCCCAGGGTTTCTGTCACATGTGCTTACTCAGAAAGGACACACACACCCACTCTCACACACACACCTGTTTCTATTAAAGAAGGCATAAGAAATTAACTGCTTAAGAAAAAGTAAGAAAATTACTTGTTCTAAAACTGCCATTCAGAAAACTCTATCAGGTAGATGATAAAAATAAAATGGTTATTTAAAATACAAAGTATGAAATTCAAATACAAGACACAGTACATCTGTCAGTAAAAGGTTTATGTGTGCCTGTGAATGTTTCCATGTGTATCTTTAGGGGTAGACAACCTCTGAAATAAACGTCCTTTCCTATTTTGCACACTTTCTAGGTGTACTACCTTCTTGACTCTTTTACTGTCAACGTCTTCCAAGGTTTGATCCTTGGCTTCTACTCTTGTCTCTCCTAATTCTCACCCACTCATCACTCTCCCTACTTTAGTTCTCACTCTACAGCATGACTCCTAAACCACGCCTACCTCTTGCTTCTCTCTTCCAACTTTCAGGCCCTCATCTCCAATCACCTATAAGACGTCGCCGCTACATCCCCTCACGTCCAACGTATTTAAACAAGAACATATCACCTTTCCTAGAAATCCAGTTTCCTTTTCTGGTTGTTTTGTTCTTCCACTCCCTTTTTGTATAAAGCAGACTTTGAAAACTGCCTACACCCATCAAATCTGACCCGAGAAGCAGATTAGGGTTGTTGGTTTCCACATACTCACCTTGCTCTCAACAACAATACCAGACTGATGTACTTAAAAACACTGCTCCTTGCCACACTGCCTTTGGGACATCACCCAACCACACTCTGAAAACACTGCTTTCATTTTGCATTATCGTTTAACCATTAATCAAATATATTCATGAAGCACACAGGAAATGTCAACACTTCTCTCAACAAGTAAAACAATGTGGCCAGACAACATCAACATCCAAATGATAAAACACACATATATACAAATATGGAGCAGAGATGGAAGGCAGGTTATCTAACATATCACAAAATATCCCATGGATAAGAAAAGAGAGAAAGCCTTGATGCAGCATATTAGCCAATAAAAGTCACTGTTTGGTGGGCCCCATTCATTTCTGCATCCACAGGTAGAAGAGCTGTAAATATCCTCATCGGGCCAGGGCTGCCATCTCAACCACCATATTTGCCTGTGAACAGCACAACAGCTTCCCCAGATGTAGACGAGGACATGCCCCCACGCCAGAACACGAAAGAGCAGTGAGGAGTGAGCAACACGGGCTGCAGTCTGGTCCACCCGGTGCAGAGCGGATCGACCAAAACTGTGCGGCATGTGTGTTAGTTTAGAAATGGGAACCAAATGAAGGTTTGTGAGCACATGTGTGTGTGACAGAAGCACAGCCCTCTTTTGAGATGGTGCTTCAGTGAAGACATGAACCGAATGAGCAAATAGTACCTGTGACGGTTTCATTAAATGGTCCTGGACCCTTAATGGGAAAACCATCAATCTTGATCCATTCACCTCCTAAATTAGGAAAATGTAACTTGATAGTTAGAAAGGAGGACTGTTGGAGTGCCCACATTTCAGTGCATCCCTAAACACATATTTCAACAGTCTCTTCAACAATCTTCCAAAGGATCTGCTCAGGCCATACGAGTGACTAGGCCCCTAACCTGTAAGGACAACACACATTTTTGGTCTTTTATACACAGTTTACTGTAATGAGTACTCCGAAATTTAAGACAAAACGCTAATAACCTACATCAAAATTATTTTAAAAGAAGGGATAAATCTCCCCTAGTTTTCAATCTTTCGGCTTGCCATACAAGTCTAAAAATTTCTTGTTTGGGAACTCTTTAATGATTCTAGATTTGTATTGACCTGATGAAGCAAAGAATCTCCCAATCTAAGTCACAAAAATACAGCCTCCAATTCTAGATAAGACTTACCAGGCAGGCTTTCAGCTCTGTAAACTGGACGGCTCACTCCACTGTTGTTTTCTGCAGTAACCAGCACAAAGTACACTACCCCCGGCTCTGAAACATATGGTTTATATCAAGCCACCGTTTCAAATCTCCAAGATTGACAATTTAAGTCACCGTCTTCCTTATACCAGTTATAACCAAATATAAAAATCTGAATTAGGTGACCAGTCTAACTATAGCTTTCTCTCTTTTCTTTAATCAAAATCACTGACATTCATCCCAGGAAACTGAAGCACACCTGACCAAAAGAACACAAAATTTATTTAATACAAAGTACATGACATGTGTAATAAACCTGGATTCATGAACAGTCAACAAGAAAAGCTTTTGCGTTTTTTTAATGTGAAATCAATGTAGGAAACAGGCATGCACTGTCCACTAGATAACTGGTTTAACCCACAGTGTTAGTAACTACAAAGAATATTTCTCAATGGAAACTCCAAATGGCAACCTCCAAAAAATAGTGAGAAAATTTCAGTGTAACTCATAAAATTTAGTGCATGGGAAATCTTCATTGCAATAAATAAAGCTACATGGAATTTTCCTCTTTTCATAATAAAATATTTCCCTTACTATGTGTACATGCTGTCTTTGACTATTTCAACAAAAATCTAGAAAAACATTTCCTGGGATCTTGGATATGCTAAGCTTGAAATAATTGGGCTTCACTTTTTGACGTGCACCTACAGGTCAAGGACACATAGCGAAGGTCTCTTTGGCTGAGATCCTGAAGTTGCTGGGACGCAAAAGGAAACCCAGACACCGTGTTACAAATTGAGGGCACCCTGAACTTGCAGCTTCGAAAAGCAAAACTCTAGTAGTGCTGGTTTTCCTCCAAATGAACTATTATCTTATGAAAGGTAAGTGAAGGTGCCAATTCCTGGAAGAGATGAAAGTCTGTGGGCATTTGAGGGCATGAAGTGTTGGAGACGTAAGAGCTCTGTCAAAGGCAATAACGTTAATTGCATTGCTCAAAGTGAGGAGTGTTCCTTTCACAAAACATCAGTTCTCAAAGCCAGAGGCCCAGGGGCGCCACACATCTGGGACCCCTGCTACGCTCAAGACTGGTCCGCCTTCTGTCTGACCACGGCAGGGCCTGGTGGCATTGAGGGTTTGGCACGACCTGCCGGACTAACTGGGAAATGCTCTAGGTTCAGACAAAAAGCAAAACCAGGCTTCGCCAGGCACTTTCTCTCTTCGCTCTGAGCTTATTCGTATTTCAAAGAAATTTCATCAACGTGTCTCTGATTCTGTTCAGTTAACTCATCAGAAAGATGCCGGGGAGACACTCTCAGTTTGCAGTGAGTTCTAGGGCTTTCTTTCTGCATGTTTTTCTTCTCTGCAGCAACCCTAACAACCCAAGGGTTGAGCAAGCAAATGTGACGCTGCTCGTGCCTTTGGTGGGACAGAAACTCCAATTAACCTCACGGTAGGACTCTGTGGGGCCCTAGTGACGTGGAGGAGATTCAGATCCAGTGAAACGTATGTTTTGCTGGAACCAGGAAGACGGGAATCTGTCCCTCTTTGTCTCCCCTCTGTGCACTTTCTGCTCTGCTGCCCAGAAAGCTTAATATCACAGTGCAGGAGGCAGAGAAGGAGTCAGTGTACTGGATGGTGACCAGGAAACTAAGAAGCCACGAGCAGGTTCTGATCCACTGAAGGAAGGCAGCAGGACGCTAACGTGGCCGGCGGGGAACCTGGTTGTCACAGGTGCTGACTTCTGTTACTTCCTAGGATCCACCTTAAGGTTGGGCCACGAGATGACTGTAGAATAAACAGGGTTTCAGGCCAGTGGGACCAAAAAAGCAGAAGATAGAGCATCCACCGGAGGCAGCTCAAAGCCTGAGTTCAAAACCACCTACACCTGCACTTATAAAAGAATATATTTAGGCAAAATGCTAAATCCCCCAAACTTCCAGAATCAAATCTAATGGCGAGAAATGTTATATCTTTGAACCACATGTGGCAAAGCATGACACATCACACACCCCCACAGGGACATATTACTTGAGTAATCCCTAACTATAAAATGGTTTATCAATTAGAAATCTCAAGATCAGGCTACAGGCTTGTCCAGTTGTCAAGTTCCTATGAGATAAAAAAGGGTCGACATACTTTCCAAAAGCACATCCAGAAACTAAAAATTGTTTCCTACGTCAATTTGGAGAGAGATCCAGGAACGCTGGACTTCAAATGCAGGTTGGGGAAGCCCATGGGCAAGATGAAGGCTGTTGCTTAATAGCCTCTTGACCTTGGCTGTCCATCCCCAAAGAACCACTGGGTACCATTTTTGTCCCACAAATAGTCACCCTGAGAATGGAAGGAGAATGTAGGTGTACAGTTAGTTCTGACCGGGAACAAGACCAGAGCGTCACTTACCCACATCCTCAATAAGGAAGGAGTGTGTCTCCGCATTCACCTTGATGTATTTAAGACTTTTCAGTGACTTCCCATAGGCAATGTTGTAATGCTCCACGGGTCTACTGGTAGCATCTTTGGGTGGGTCCCACGTGACTTTCAGGCCCATTTTAGTGGACAGCAGTTTCACATGCCTTGGCTTCAGTGGGTGGTCAGCTATGCAAACAGCGCAACTATCAACTCATGGGAAGAGCAGATTGGGAAAACGAATTTTTTCCAACGTTCTCTGACATGGTTAGCAAAAGAGCAAATGACTTTCAATCTGTCTGACCCTGAAGACTTGAAGTACCGTCACATTTGGACATCGTTACAGTGCGACAGCAAAACAGACATACCAAACCCACAAGCTTTTATGTATTTCAGGGAACTGTGGGTGGTAAATTTAAACCAAAAGTAAGACAAATCAAAATAAACTCTAGGCGTTCTCCAGCTTGATCATGTTGCCCTGCTAGTGCAAGATTAACAAAATAGTAATTTGACATATTCTCCAGAAGCATTCATGTATTAAATAACTTCTTAGGATTTTGCATGGTACAGCTGGACAATCTTTCAAACAACTCTGAGAAGAATAACATAAAACTCTCATGATCAGGAAGAATTTCCATTGTATCCAAAGTGAGATAACAGAATCATTCATTTCCACAAAGAAAACAAACCAAGATCAACACCTTGTAAGAGAGGTAACCCGCTGGTTTTATCTGCATGTAGCTAATTTAAATGTTTCCATATTTTGTCCCAGAAGAGGAAGGACAAATTATTAAGAAGCACATGTTTATCTCCAGTTATGAAGTTCCAAAAGAGTGTTCTTGATTTTCAAAAATAACCAAAATGAAACATAACATTTTGTCAAACAAAATATCTCAGCTCATAATGTAACCGATATTGCAATGCAACATAATATAAACAGATGCTAATATTCACGCAACAGTCAATTCTGGGGCAAATCTGGATCTGAAACTGATTATTCAATGATGCAAGGCATTCTCAGGGGGGGCAAAGTAATCTTAAAAACCCAGAAACATTTAAACTTAGTAACATTAAGAAAAATGAATTTAGACTCTCATAGAAGAAGAAAGGGAAAAAGGAGTGTTTCGTGATAACATACAGATTGGTTAGTATGTGACTGTAACACGAATGAAGATTCTGAACAAAATAAGTATGGCTGATTCTAACATATATCACTTATTCTTCCCAAAATTACCCTCAGGAGTAAAGATGATAAAAGGAGAGAACTCCTGGGACCCCCACTAAAGAAGTTCAAGGAATGAAAAAATAGAGTCTGAATATAATAATTTTCGAGGCACTAGAGAAAGAATGTCCACTTTGGAGACAAACACACAGTGTCAGAAGATGAGCACGGACCAGACCCCAAAAAGTATTCCTTCCCCATTGTCAGAGGTGAGGGTCCTGTAAACCCGAGATGGGAGAAATCACAGACAAGAAACTTAACACCATCGGGGAAATTTTGAGTTGAGGAGACAATAAAGATAGCACACTAGTGAGTTTCTGGATATTTAAGATTAGCAATCATGGCGACTCTGCCATAATTTTCACTGACCCTTCCTCGCCTACGAGAAACTTTTCAGGATTTACTTTGTATGAGGACCGGAGCTCCCTTTCCTCAGTTTCCTTTATTTCTCCCGAGGCCTCACTACAAAAACCTCCCCTCCTTCTCTGCCACGTGTTTGACCCTTTCTAGTTTCAATCCCCATTTCCCACAATAGCAGAAATCATTCCCAGGAATCCAATATTTCACCCTGACCAAAATATCGGTGGAAACAAAGCAAGGACTCCAACACCACGAAAGGATGTTCATGGTTAGGTGATTCTCCTAAGGAAGAAAACAAATGAATGAATAAGTGAATAATGCTTTTCTTTACAGTTCAATTCCAAACCTCCCTTCAGACAGATGGTCTGAAATGTGAGACTTGCGAAGCCCTAACACCATCATATTTTCCTCTGGGTGCGAGTGATTCAATCAGTACACGACGGCCTGGGTCTGAAGATGATTTATATTCATTACTGACATCTGAAAAGAGGAACAATCTATAAATATGCTCATTGTTCATTCCTGCTCTGCCTTACATCTGTCCTTGGACACAGCATGGAATAATTTCTAAGTCACATGAGAATCGCAGTCAAATGGTTGCATCAGCCCAGCATAGGGGGATATTCAAAACCTCAAGGAGCTCCAATAAGATGAGGAAAGTAAAGAAGAACAAGAGGCAAATCCCCCTGGGTCGCCAAAACCTAATGCACATCATTGCATTCCGCTTACCCCATCAGTTTCCAAGTGTGTCCATGCATGAGTTTGTTTGTTCTCCTCTTGCCAATGATCAAGTACCATCAGTGTGTCTCAACTCGATAACTGCCTGCATCAGCATTTGTGCACTAAGAAAAAGGCCATATGGTGTAAAATAACTCTAAAGTATAAAAACGGGAGAGGGAAATGGACAGGAAAAGAGGGCTTATTGAGTGTCTACCACCTGCCACCCTCTGCCCTGAAACTTACACTGCAATAGGTGCTCTTAACACACACAACCTGGGAGGTGTTATTTACTCCCTCCATATGGCAGATGAAGAAAGCAAGGCCTGGAACAGAGAGGTTAGGAGAACTGCCCAGAGTCACACAGCTGTGTGGAACAGGGGTGAACCAAATGCAAATCCTGCTGTGTCCAACTCCAAAACCAGGCTCTTCCCACAGCTCACAGACCCTCGGACTCTGTCCCTGCTCATAAATGACCAATGACCGCGCTCATGGAAAATTAATTTAGGAAGCCACTAGTAACCTAAAACCAACTGTGAGGCCTCCAGCTGTGTTTATTATTTGCTCCACCATCTATCCCACCTCCCCACACGGTTTTCCCCTCTGGGGGGTACTCTGCCTTCCCCTACAGTCACCTTGCCTCCCGCTGCCTGTGCACATCCTCTCCTCTTCCTGGAAGGAATGGAGTAAGTGAACAATATTTGCATTCTTATAACAAAATCTTAGGCCAAAGGAACAACTTTCTAATGGTGACATTTCAGGCCTTGGAGAGTTACCTAATAAAGGTCGTCTTTGAACACGAAGACCTTTGGGGACCCTGAAATCATCCCTTAGAGGCAGCCTTAGGGTCAATCTGCTTGTAAAATCAGTCCTGAATTTAAGATTCTCCAAAGGCTTTAGACCAATGTACCATTCCCCGACCCAACTCCCCAACACACACAAATTGGGCCAAGTAGACAAAATACTACAGTGACTTAATTAAGCGACATTTTCATTCCCTGGATTCTCATCAACTTTGATATTTAAACTTGATTTCATTGTTGATGCTGCCTAGTCAACATCACCCATGCCTCAGAAAGGCCTGGACGAAAAGAAGAACAGGAGGGCTACATGGAAGGAAATCTGTGGTCATTCCAGGCCTACCCCTCACCCCCCACGTGCCTGAGCTCTGAGAGTATTCATCAAACCAGCCTCTATCTAAGGAAGAACCGTTCTAGGCAGGTACAGATCAGTGTGCATGAACTTGGATTACTTGACAGAAGACTTATTCTTGGGGCTAGAAACATGGCAGTTTGTTCTATTCCTGATCATCGTTTTGTAGGTCCCATGACTTCATTCCTTAAATGTGAAGTAGAGACATAAGGAGTGTGAAATTGGTTTCAGGGTCTGCAGGCTGCATTCTGGGTTCCAGATCAGCATTCTGGTAGCATAAAGTTGATACATGACATACACTGGCCCCTTATTTATTTTTAAGTGTTCTTAGAAACTTAGAACAGACCCTCCTGTCTGCTAGATAAATGAAGCACAGAACCCTCTTGTAATAGTTTTCAGTATTCTCATCTGATGAAGATGATACAAGGGTATACTCTTTAAAGCCATGTATGCCCTGAACAGCTTCTCCAAAGAGAAGAAGGACACACCCAAAGTTAACAGAACAGGAATCACATGACCCAAGACAGGGGATGTTGGGGGAGGGCACCTCACAGAGTGTGTGTGACAGGTTAGGGCTGTGACAAGCTGTTTTTCCATCTCCACAGAAGGCAAAATGAGGACGTGAGCTCAAGCTGCACCCTAAGGGATTTCAGAGGAAACAGAAAGAATTTCCTGTCCGTGTCCGTCCCCATCACCCCCCATTCGAGGCTGTCTTTGATGGAGACAGATGGTAAGGTGCTCGAGACAGAAGCAGCAGTCAGCAGAGTCTGCCATGACTTGAGCAATTTCATACCACGACAGAGTCATCCCACAGTTCATACCAGTAAACCTCATCCAGATTCAAGAATGTTTTACCAGGTACTGAGTGGCAAAATGGTATTTTGATGATATTTCAGAGACCTGGTAATTGCCAAGCTAGACATCTCCGTGCCATGGCTCCCATGAGACCTCTATTGGTCCGTTTGAGAATGAAAAATAAGGGACAGTCAGCACCCAGAGTTCTTACTTTGGTCTAAGCTCCAAACTTCAGGTCTCATTCAAGAGGGCCCTAGCAGGCCAATTTGCTTGAAGGGTCCAAGTATGGCTCCACATCTGTTCAAGGATGGATTTCAAGATTCCAAGGGCTCTGCAATGTCGGTCCTCAGAGAGTCCGCAGAGTGGCCTCAAGGGATTCTCCAGGGCTGACGGAAGTCCTCGGGAAGGCTGGGTCCAGAGCTAGGTCCCACGGCCGGCCTGGTCTGCCCAACATCTACAGGGCTCATTTATCATAGTGGACAGGGCACAATCCCTCACCTGTCCCTTCCCCACCTCCCCACTCTGGCACCTCTCTGGGCATCGGATACTGACCACACACTCAGTACTCACTTAAATGGCTAATGGATTGAAGAGAAAGACGTTAGGATGGTTTAGACTAATGAGGTCAACCGAGGGTCCCCAACCCAAACACCTCCAAGGACCAGGAAGATGAAGCAAATAAGCGAAGACATATTAAGGAATGTACACTCTGACCAAAGGCACAATTTACTTTCTGGCACCTGTTGACCAAAAGGAATTCAGGATCCAGATTGTCCAATATTCTGGGGATTTTTTTCTAAGAAGCTAGAAATCCTGATTTTTGTGTGAAGTCTCCCAATTTTATACTAATTCACTTAAGTTTTAAGAAACACTATATGAAGAAACACACACACACACACACACACACACACACCAGCTGGCCAGACTCAGTCCACTGGCAGCCAGCTGGTGACCTCTACTGTAACTCCAGAAGAAACCATTTAGTTGCTGATCCTGACAACTTCCCAATGTCCTGTGTGAATGCTGAGACTCCCGTGGGAGTCTGGTCCGTCAGTAAGAGCGCCAGGTCAAGGTGCATGCTAAAGTCTGGAGAAGAACCAGCACTAACCCAGCCCCTGAAAGCTTGAGGTACAGATCTGTTCAAGGACTCATTTCCCACCTCCAGAATTCCCTCTCTCTCCCAAGAGACCCAAAAGCTGTGAAAAAAACTTGCCTAGGCTCCAAGGAAGTAAGGAGGACCCATTTCAGGGTACGTCTAGGGAGGGGAGTGTGAGGTGCCACCTAGGCTTCAACTACTCGCACAGTCAATGACTTCCACGTGCCCAGCTCTGCCCTAACCATCCCAGACGGAGAGTTCCTACTGCCTATTTGATAGGCCCACGTGAGTTCCAAACTGAGCGTGTTGAAAATGAAACTCTTGGTTCAGACTCACCACCCATCCTTAAGGGTACACACCTATCCGCAACAGCCGAAAATAAATACGTTCCTAGAAAGGGAGCTCTGTCAAGGGCTACTTCTCAGATTAAGAGAAGGAAAGTTCAGAATCCATTCACACAATGAATCAAGGATAAAAGTGATCCAAAAAAATGACACAATCCATGGGGAAATCCTGCTTAAGACTGTGATTCAGAATGGTAACTGGATCTTTCTGGATCCAAAGTGTTGTGTTTGTTAGTTTGTTTTGTTTTGTTCTACTTTTAAAAAATATCCTCCAGTTACTTCATTACATTCTCCAGACAGGCAAAAAGAGGAGGGAACGGAGATGGATGGCAGACGTGAGGGAGAGGTTGTGAGACCACCATTAACCCGCCTGTGTGCTTCCTCTGTACCTGCTCCATCACAGCTTTCCAAGCTGACTGACTTTAGTCAAATCCGCTACGCCAAAGCGTTGGCACACAGAGTTCAACGAATATCAGAGGAATGAACGAATACTTTGAGCTGGATTTACGGTCAACCTACCATCTAGAAACAGAACAGCAGCTGACAAACAAGCTCAAATCCTTTCATTCCTGTGACTGCACTGGACAGAGCAACCCCTCACAGAATCATCTAGACAAGGAGGCTACCCCCCAGCTGAGGTAGGAAAATCCACCGATAACATGGTAATTGGTAGAACCCAATATTTTCTGAGACAATAACTGACGCAGTCATTACAAGAAAAATAAGTATTTCTTCTTTGAGTTTTCTACTGCATACTTACTGAGGGAAATGACTCAAACAATAGTTTGATTTGACTTGAAAATTAAATCTGAAAAATAGATTTGTATCTCAAAACTCACGGTCATATTGTACTACACAATTTATAGATTGACGTTAGATAGCAACGATGGACAACGATGAAAAAGGGCCTGTATGTTTCTCCTGAGCTGATAAATAACAAATCACATACAATTTTATCTCACCTGACTAAACGTGTGAAGGAGCTTTTCCGGGATTTGAAGGATAGGGGACAAAAGTGGTCCTTATGAACACTTGAGCTCAACCAATTTGAGAAAGTAGATAAAGGAGGCAGAAATCAAACTATCAGGTTTATTACTGAGGAGGCTGCACTGGAGAAGGTGGGTCTAATGTGTGACCTCCATTGTGCCTCCTGTGCCCCCTCCCGTCCCCCCTCCCGCCTCCAATTCTGGGTGGACACAACTGAGCCTGCAGAGCAGACCAGCTCAGGACCACTGCCTCACAGGTTGGGTGAGAGCAACAGGCCTGGGCCTCCCCCCAGCGCTCCCCATGGGTAGGCAGGATTGGAGCCGAATGCAGCCTTCCTACAGCAAAGCAGGCTCCAAGAGGACACCTGTGTGCCTGTCTCTTCTAATTCGTGAGTGCCACCGAGTAGAGAAAGTAGACCAGTGGAGACTGGGCTCTCACCACTCACCCCTCCAATCAGCACGCCTCAAGGAGGGAAGGGAGCACAGGATGAGGACAGAGGCCAAAGCAAACATCAAGGGAGGACAATGGAAGTCCCGGAGCATCCCCGGAAGCTTGCTCCCTCACCCCACTGGGCATGACCTCAACCTGAGGTCAAGTGTGACTGCCTCTTCAGAGCGAGGGTCAGGACCACTTGCCCCCCCTTCAGAGCCTCCCCCAGTACTAATCGTAGGTGGGAACTGCCCCCCCCCCGGGTCCCCAAAAACCTCTGAAATGAGGAAGGCTCATTCTTTAACCAAGTCCAAAGCCAAGTTGACCTCTAGCCTGAAAACCCACTTCTGGCCTTTCCTATTTCAATCCCAAATTTTGCCCACCTCATGGTGTCCAAAATAGCCCACGGGATTTCAGCAATGAGATGAAATGACAAAATAAAGATACTCTGAAAATATAATACTAGCAACATAAAAAAGTCCCCGTTTCAATTTGTCTCTCCTATTACAAAAATCCCAGGGACAAGGTAAAGTCCAAGAGTGAAGGCTTCTCAGCCTCACAGCTTAAATAAAATAGAAAGATTTGAAGTCCAGATTGTTTTATTCCCTTACTTCTTATCCTGTTTAGCCTCAGCCAGGAGAGATTCATTCAAATGCCCAGAGGGGGGTCAGGGTTCTCTCAGAACTGCAATCTCTGCCATCTTTCACTGGAATTGGTGTCGATTCTTCAGGATTCCCTGGACTAAAATTAATTGAATCCAAAGTCTCTCAGCTCCCTACATTCCTAAAGAGTCCTAATAAGACCCTAAAATCTCTGCAAGGCAGGGAACCAAAAATGTGCTGTGTGAAGGACACATATTATTTTTCTCTACCCAGTGAAGCCTCCCCCAATTCTCTGGTAACAGACCTCTGGTCCTGTGACCCAGCCAGCCCCAAAAACTTCACAGGAATTGTTCTCATTGGAGCTGGACCCTGAGCACTGCCTTTGCTTTCGGTTGGAATTGTGGGCGACCAGTTCTTGCTGTCACATGGCGAAGAGACCAGAGATGGAGAGAAAGAGTCTGGGCATCCCTAAGACCAGCTCAACCCCTGCCCTTCCCAATGTACGGTTCCACAAGCCATGAATTCTGGAATTTAAATTAGTTCAAGTTGGGTTTTCGCCACTTGCAGTCAGAACCTAATGGATTAAGAGCCTATTAATCAAAATCTTCTATGGAAGTCAAAAATAACTTTTTTGAAGCTACCCCAGCAGCCAGTACATTTGGTCACAAAAGGCTGCCAGTGCAGACACACCCAAAGAAATTAAGGCAAATACCATCCAAGGATGGCTGCCATTCTTAGCTGAGGGCGCCCTGTAGCCCACCCAGTCTGGCAGTGGAGGCCAAGGAGCAGGAGAGGACAACCTTGGTTAAGGAGAAAACCCCCAAAGGAATGTTAAAAGCTTTGGAAATAAACTGGTCCCTTAAAACCCAAAAATGCTAAAATTATTTCTTAAGTATACCAAGGATTGCTCTTTAATGCAAAAAAGACTTCATGTTTGTGTAAGTCTCTCTACTGCTTCTTTGTCTGAAATTCAAGTTTGACTTTCCACTGAAAACCGCCAAATACTTCCCAGACTCTGAAATGAAGAAAACACAGATCTCAGTGTAACCACAAATGTTTGACCAAAAATCCAATCGATACGCCAAAAAAGGTTAGGACATACTGAAATTGCAGTGTAGCTTGGGGGAGGAAGCAATGTGATCTACAAATCTATGATTCCGAGGAAAGCTGGAAAAATTCAACAATTATCCATAAGATACCAGACAGCACAGGACTCTCCAGAAATGCAGAAACAACCAGATGGTTGGCAACATGTGGGCAAAACACTGAAATGACTGCTTTTTAACTAATTTTTCAAATGGATGTTGGAATTCTATTTGCCAAATAGTTACGACCCTTCCCTTCAAACAAAAGGGGAGGGGGGAAGTGTATGGTGTTTTACAACTGTGTGAAGTAAAACTGATACTAGTAACATTTACAGGTGGCTGATTGAGTTTTCCACCTGGAAATCTGGGGTTGGGTAGACAGAGTCAGAGTATGAAAATAATGGCCTGGCTCCTCTTCTGACACTTCACGCTAGGCATGGGGTTCAACCAAAGTGTTCCCCTAGGCTGGCATGGTTCTTTAGGTATAACTGCATAAAAAATAAAACCAAACTCTAGATCTTTGGGGTCTTTAAATGTAAAAAACACTCCAGGGAGCTGAAAGAGCTTTGCAGACAGAACCTCTGACCCCACCACGGGGATCCACACAGTGCCGGCCTCACGCAGAGAGAAACACCAAGGCAAGCAGATGTTCTGGGTCCCTCGGGAGATCAAGGGTAGCCAGGGCTCTCCGGACTTTAACCCTGGTTCACATCCCTCAAAACCCTGTCAATTTCTCCAGGTTAATGGTGACTTACTGGATTCTACATTCTACCCCATGCCCCCAAATATGGCAAATATGTCCTGTCGTATTTACCTGGTAAGGGTGTATGTGAGTAGAGAAGCTAGAAGATTCCAAATGGCCCGGGCAGCTCTTGTGTGTGGCTGGAGCATCAATCCGGGTTTCCTGATGCCCAGAGGGGCCAGCCGGGCCCTGGGTGCAACTGCACTCCTGCGCACCTCACCAGCAGCCTCTGCTAAACCTGAATTCCCTGCAAGGTCCCTGGCCCCTCGGGCATTGTCCAGTATTTTGATGACAACAGAGCATCATTTTATTCAGACGAAAAGACCAAATTCATATGCATACCTGCCACTGTGCTTATAAGGGCGCTGGATGGTCACTGAATACAATTGTGAATCACATTTTTTCTCCATCAGCTCAAAGCAGCCAAATGGTAAAGCCATCCAAATCTCAGAATTCGAGCTGCTGGCTAGTCTTTAAGTAGAGTTTGTCTGAGTCCATTTCCATCCTCTCTCGCTGGCAGCACCACTGCACCCACATCCAGCTCTGCGCAAGCACCCTCCCCCTTGCGCCAGCTTCAGGCAGCCTCGTGTCATGGGCTGAGCTGATCCCCACACTTGGCTTCGGGAAACTACTCCCCTTGGGGGCTGCACACAAGCTGGTCAAGCCTGAGGCCACCAGGCACTCCTGTGGGCACATGGGGACTTCCCAAGGGAAGAGCCCAATGCCACATGGGCAGCGCTTTCTCCTTTGTCCCCTTCTCCACAGGAGACGGCCCCCAGCTTCCCACCCAAGGCCACTTGCACCCTCAACACAGCCACAGTCCCTTGATGCTGGTAAACAACGCTGTCATTCCAACACTCTCACGTCACCTCAAGGGTTAACAGCTCCCGATGGACAAAGTTTGCTTAGAATGTTCTAGATTCTAGGCTGTGTGTTTGTATTTGGGGGGATACTGGGGTGAAGAGTGGAAGCCAGAATACTTGCTAATATAGTTTAACCTCATTTTATTCCCCTTCATTATCTTCTTTCTTTCTTCTCTCCTGACCCCTAGCACCTTGGGAAAGATCTACAAAGCAGAAAAACACACAAATGGACCAAAAAAATGAAGCAGCAAAGAATTCTGTTTCAAAACAAACAGCAAGTGGCAAAGCCAAAATCAAATTCTCAAGCCCAAAGGATACTCTTAAAATGAATCTGCCTTTTCCCTCAGGATGTTTTCTGAGACGTTTTAAGTTGAATTTTTCTTAGTCCCATTCAAGCCAAGTTTCCCAACTAATTAAGAACAGTTTAGCAGTTCGCATTGAATTCAGAAACTGCTGTATAGACACTGTGGGTTGGGTGCCCAAGAGCCACGCCCAGCTTCTTCTTCCTCCCGTGCCTTCTTCTATAGTAGAGGCTGAGATACTGAATATTCATAACGCTTCAGCTACTGAATATTCATAACGCTTCAGCTTCCCCTATAGCTAAGGGTGGTCACGTGGTCAATTCTAGCCAATGACATATGAGAAAGTTACTGCTGCCACCTCCAGGAAAGCATTATCAAAGGGTCAGGATCTGCTGTCCTATGCTTTTGCCTTTTGTATCTTCCTCCATTTCCCCCTCCCCGGGATGTCAATGTGATACCTGGAGATGCAGCAGCCATCTTGGAACATCAATCAAGTAACAAGTCTGAGAATGATGACCTGGCCTGGGGTGGCAGAGTGGAAATACAAAAAGATCCTGGGTCCCTGAGAACCTCTCTGCTCCCGAGTTTATTGGTGAGTAAGATAAACAATTCCCTAACCTGTTGAGCCGCTGCTCACCAGATAGCGTGTTATCAGCAGCCCAATCCATTGCTACCTGATATCATCATTTCTGGATCCATAAAAACAAATCACTTTTTCTCTTGATTTCTAAATAAGAACTGCTTTAACTTTAATTTCTTTCTGTTTGTTGTTTTTAAGGGATCCACTCCAGGAATTTAATTTTTTTTTTGATTTTATACATTTATGTGTCTTTTTTTTCACACACACTGAGGAATTTAATTTTGACAATGTCAATGATTTATTTGTCAGTATGCCATGGACTTGAGTAAGTACTTCTACCCAGATCATGATGCAGCCAGAAAGAGTGAACTTAACCAGCAGAGCTGGCAGAATTTGAACATTAGGAGTTAAGGTTTTAAAGCCCTTGGCCATTTTATTCAGGAACCAATGTAAGCAAAAGCTACTATTCCAGAGACAAAAACAAGAATTTTTCCTCATCTAAACCACCAGCTTTCCAGAATGGTTTAGGGAAATGTAATTGAAGGAATTCCACAGACATATTTATCTATGACAATAAGAAAACAAGGGACCCTAAAAAGAAAATGCCTAGATATGAGAAAGGAATATAGGACTCCTTCCTGCTGTTGACTGGCATCAGAAACCCTACAAGAAACCAGTACTTTCCAGGCTTTTGTGGGATCTTTTGCACATTCTTCAAATTCAATTCGCAGCTGAGAAATAGCTGGTGCAGCTTAAACTCAGCCTACTACAAACTGCTTGACATGCCAGCCAAAGAAAACTCCCTGAAAATTCATTCCTTGTCCCAAAATGTGAAAGTCATTGTCTGACTATGTTAAACACTTGGGCATTACTGTCGCTATAATCAACGCTCATCTTACTCAGAAAGCTCCCTGAAAAAATACCCTTAAGAAGAGAGGCCAAGCAAATGTTGTGGAGAGGAAAGTATGAAACAGAGTAAATGAGGCAGACATGATCGGAAGCCAACCCCACATGGACCCAGTGACAACCCAGATTGCTAAGGATAATCACTTTCTGAAATACGTTTTCATATTTAAAATTTTAAAATATTTCAGATAATCACTTACTGGTTACGAATGGGCAGAGGCAAATCATCTATTGATGAAGACGAAAAAATGCACAACACACCCAAGGAGCAAAAAGTTTTAAGTTTTGCAATGGGACCATTTGTGAAAAGGAAAAAATAGAGAAGTAAAAGAGAAGGAAGGAAATGAACAATTGCTGTGTACCTACTCAGTGCCAGCCATTTCATTTACTTCTGTAACAGATATTTACTGAGCACCTACTACGTGTCAGATTCTGGGCTACGCACTGGGGGTCCAGAGGTGGCTAAAGCGTTCACGTGATCATAACCTCTAGCTCTTGAATCTCCATAACAACCCAGTGAATTGCACTTTGGTATGCTCATTTTTATTCAATATTTTGTTTTTATTAAAGCATAGTTGATTTACAATGTTGTGTTCATTTCTGCTGTACAGCAAAGTGACTCAGTTATACATGTATATACATTCCTTTTTTATATATTCCTTTCCATTATGGTTTATCATGGGATATTGAACATAGTTCCCTGTGCTCTACAGTAGGACCTTGTTGTTTACCCATTCTATATATAAAAGTTCACATCTGCTCACCCAAACAGTATCCTCATTTGCATAAATGAGGAAACTGAGTCTTCGAGAGTCGAGTGACTCGCCAGGGGCACACAGCTAGTAAGTGATAGTGGTCACTATCTGAAATCATAGACCATGCTCTTCCTACTATACCTGGTTGCCTCTCAGCTGTCATTATAACTACAAGGAATCAATGTAGGCCTGGAGAGAAATCAGAACCAAAGGTGTAAAACTGAAAGTCATTAGTGGAAGCTGAATTCACTGGGACACATGAGCTCACTGCACTGAACGAGCTCTTGTAAGTGTCAGGAAGATGTCGTGTTGCCAAATCCTCCTTCTCGGTCCTTCACTTGCGCTGCTTCCAGCAACAGCTGAATCACGTTCCTCGTGGAAGTACCTCTCCTGTCCTCCCTGACCCACAGTCTCCCGCCTTCCAGGACACCATACTCCCTGGTTTCTCTTCCCCATCACTTGTCTCCTTCGGCAGCTCCTCCCTCTTTGCCAGAACTCAAAACGTTCAAGTGCTTCCAAGCCCCGCTCTGGACCCCCCTCTTCTCTGCGTACCCTTCCTGGGCCTTCTCTAAGTTAGCACATCCAGTCCCAGGACTGCAAACACGACCCATGTGCTGATGGCTCCCGAATTCATAACTCTAGCTCTGGCTTTTCCTCTGAGCACCAGCGCATCCAACTGTCCACTTAGCACCTCCAATGAAACCCAAAGAACACTGGTGTCTACAGGATGACTGGGACCAAAATGTTTTAAATCTGAAACATTAGTGATAAAGAGGAGAACCAGGATTCAAGTTGCATCATGGAAGACAGGAGTGGAGAGATTTTCAGGAAGAAGGGAATGTCCGTCAGTGTCAAGTCAAGTAAAGGCTCAGAAGAGCTCATTTTTTCTCCGCTTGTTATTAGGACATGTCCACTCCCATTCAAAGCCCCCCAACCAAGCAAATATGCCACAGATGTTTCACTCTGCAAATATCAAACTTAATTCATTCCTTTTCTATAGGTACCCTCCAAGGATTCTTGTGAGAATAAAATGTGAAAGAAAATCATAAAGCACTCAATAAATGTGAGATACAACAGTAGGAAGAAGAGCCACAGAAGGACCAATGTCACCAATTACAACCCAATAGAAAACGAGCCGGCAGGATTCCCAGTACCTGGGCTCTTGGCCGGCGCTCCCTCCTCACACAGCAGGAGAGGGCTTTGGGTCCTCATTTCCCTCAATCTCAGGAAATACGCTTACATAATATACTTATTAGAATTTTTAAATCTTGAGAGTTGAAAGTTGGGTAATCTGATCCAGTCTCCCCTCTTCAATCTGCCTATCAACTGTGTGTCTAAAATGGTCTTCAATGCTTTCCATGACTAGATGGTTCTACCCAAATTCCAATAGGTTTCCCCCACCTTCAAGGGTAAACATCTATGAATGTGTTACTCAATTGGGTGAGGCAGGGTTATTAAGCAAGGCACTGCCCAGGGATACAAGTGAGGTAATCACAGATATATAAGAAAGGCAAAGGTCTTCAGTCTCCTGAGGGAAGCACTATATTGGCATCCAAAAGGAAGAGCAAGGGCATCCGACATTAAGTATCAGCTGAGTGCTACTAACAGTAAACTTTATCAGGGCTCAGAAGGTCCTCTTCAGGCTAGGATGATCAGAGAACAAAGTATGGCATCAGTGGGATTCAAGGACAGCCTTTGCTAGAGGTTTCTCCCATGAGTGGCGCACTGGCCACTGCTTTCCACAACTTGGATTCTAATAAGACATTTAATCTCTTAAGACTCTAACCCAGCCTACCCTTTAACCCTCAGAATGTTCCTGAATTGCTCCCTGCAAGGAAAGCTCATTACAACTTCAGGGCATCATCGGACCCTATGGAACTCATCCCAGACACCCCTCATGTTCTACAAGAGACACACAATCTACTCAGACAGTAGCCTGTGCCTCATCTCCCAGACCTCTCTCTCCCTGGGTGTTAACAGTCAAAATGTCATCATGACAACTGTAAAATAAGATCAGCCCAGGTCTCAGGAAAGTCAAGGAGCTTAGTATTCTCTGTAGGTATGTAGGTGGATTCTGAGAGTTATTCAACGTAAGAAGATGCTTCAATCCTCCCAGTCTATCAGAAAATAATAGAAAGAAATTGTTGGGTAGGGTAGAAAATAGTATTATAAACAGCAGAGCCAGGGAGGTATTACAGCAGAAAGAGAACATGGTGGCTTTCCATAACACAAAGAATGTCAGGGAGTCAGATACTCTGGGAGAGCAAGTCTGCCACATCACACCACCTAGAAGACACCACTAGAGAATACAACCTAGATAAAAGAAAGACAGCAACACATCTCAACTTTTACTAAATAGGAAAAAAACATAGATTGTGTCAACTTCAAAGTGCACCCGCCAGGCCAAGTCCTAGGACACATCTGGTGATTTCTCTTGCTGATCTTACGATTCTATGTGCATCAGTGTAAAAACATTCAGAACTTAACACTCTATCTGGCAGGTGGAAGTTGATTAGAAAGTACTAGATGATCCTGTATTGCTACACTGATCACATTTGATGCCATTATTTATTGTTGCATCAACCCCAACTTCTTTATTAAGTCTTTGTAGCCTGTGCCTTAGAGCCTAACAGAGTTACTTGCCCATAGAAGACCTGATTTAACTATTTAGTTACTTACTTTATGAACGAAGGCTTTAGCCAGGCTGGATCTATGAATTAGGCTCACTGAATGTGCGTAGGTGTTTGGAGCTCTGGGTTGACAGTTCAGCACACAATGCAACACAGTGACTCATATCTGCCCACTTCTCAACTACGGCCCAGTGCTGGAAGTTGTGTGAATTCTTTCACCTACTGAAAAGGAACTGTGTTGGTATGAAGGCATACCACATGCTGTGGGTTGAATTGCGTCCTCCAGAAAGGTATGTTGAGCCCTAATGCCCAGTACCTGTGAACGGGATTTAGAAACAGGGTTTTTGCAGATGTAATCAAATTAGGATGAGATCATGCTTGACTAGGGTTGGCCTTAATCCAGTATGACCAATATGCTTATAAGATGACACACAGGGAGAATGCCAAGTGACAACGGAGACAGAGATTGGAGTGACACATCTACAAACCAAGAAACACCAATGATTCTGGAAACCACCAGAAGCTAAGAAAGGAAGGATTCTTCCCTAGAGCCTTCAGAAAGAGTATGACCTTGCCCTGCAGATTTCAGATTTCTAGCCTCCAGAACGACGAGAGAATAAATTTCTGTTGTTTAAAGGGCCACCCAGTTTGTGGCCCTTTGTTACGGCAGCCCTAGGAAACAAGAATACCATGTGAATAAAATTCTTCACTCCCGCTGCAGACGGGACTTCCAACACAAGCCAACACCCCTCAAAATTCATGTGCTGACTCCACAGGTTAGAGTGACAGGGATGCAGGGGCCTGCCCCACACCCACCAACTGCACATATCCTGCTGGCCTCAGGTCAACATACATAAAGAGATTGAATGTATATCATATGTAATTAATACCAAAGAAAGCATATCCCATCATTCAGTGAATATTTACTAAGTACCCACTATTTTCAGGCAGCGTTCCAGGCAATGGGGAAAATTCAGTGAACAAAACTGACAAAATGGAGCTTCCGTTCCAGAGGAGAAAGACAGGCAATTACCACCACACACGTGAAATACACACATTCTCAGGTAGTGATAGAGGTTGAGGAGAAAAATAAAACTGGGATAAGAAGTGCTGTGGGGTAAGGGTAAGATTATACTATTAAATGGTGGGGAGTGGTCAGGTGAGGCCTCGCAAGAAGATGATACCACATAAAGAACCTGAAGACGGTGAGGGATATCCCATACATGTTTATGGAAAGTTGTTCAGGCCAAGGGAACAGCAAGTGCAAAGGTACTGGGGCTGGAAGGTGCCTAGAACATTAGGGAAGCAGCAAGGAGGCCCAGGGGCTGAAGCTGATAGTGAGGGAAGGCCTGGTGAGGAAGATGATCATATGTAGCCTTGAAAACTTGCTAGGACTTCGGTTTTTATCTGAGAGAGGTAGAAGGCTCTGTGACTTCATGCATCACGAGAATCACTGTGATGCTGTTTTAAAAGCAGAGTGTGGGGGAAGAGGGCAGGAGCAGGGGGACCAGTGAGAAGGTTATCGCAATAATCCAGGTAAGGTGGCTTGGACCAGGGTGGGCGAAGTACTTCCCTGCCATGCCAAATTACTCACCATAATACCTCAGTACACACAAAATACTTGCAAACTAACTGTAGTGATCTCAAGCAGAATGGGCAAAAATATATACTTTTTAAAAATAGGCTTTTACCAATCTCAAAAGGTTATATATACAATTCCATTGATATGACATGACATTTTTTTTTTTTTTGGCCCTAGTTCCCTGACCAGGGATTGGAGCCCCCTTGCCCCCTGCAGTGGAAGCTCAGAATCTTAACCACTGGACCACCAGGGAAGTCCCTGATATGACATTCTTGAAATGACAAAATTACAAAGATGGAGCACAGATTAGTGGTTGCCAAGGAGGAGGGGAAGAAGGGAGGTGGGCGTGGCTATAAAAGAAAAGCAGGAGGGGTCCTTCTGATGGAATGTTCTGTATGTTGACTGTGGTGCTTGCACAATCTACACGTGTGCTGAAATTACACAGAAACACACGCACAAAAGCACATGAAACTGGTGAGCTCTGAATAGAGTTGATGACTTGCACCAGTGTCATCTCCCCGACCAGGGCAGCGCACTGCCCTCATGCAAGATGTGCCCTTCGGGAGAAACTGGGTGACGCAAGGGAATCTACAACTCTCTGAAAATAAAAACTTTTAAAAACGATTTTAAAAAATGACCTTTTACACACATAATGTCGTCCGAAGTCCTTACCCTTCTGGCTGGGGAAATGCTCTCGTAAAGCTGTCTTTACACTGACCTACAACAAATACAATAAGCCCCCCTGGCCTCCGTGTGACAGGCTCACCCACGCTCTCTACTTTCTAGGTGGAAGCATCAGTGTGACGACCACACAGCTGGGCCATCGCTAGTCCGGAGAGCCTGAGCCTTCGCTGTAGAGGATTTTGTTTTATAAAACACTATGAGGATGAGGTGGTGCTGCCCCCGTGAGATCGTGCCGGCAGCTTTCCCCTCTGTCGACCCAAAGTACCCGTCGGTGTCAACAGGTCTTCAGATCCCAGCCAGCAGGGCCCGCCTGGCCGGGGCCGCCCTCACCTGGCCTGGCCTGGCTCGGGTGGCTCCTCTGAGCTCCCAGGAGGCCACGCGTGACCAAGCAGGTCTCCCGCCTCTTTGGCCCTGCCCCGCGCTGGGTGGTCCAGCTGCGGGTGACTGTCAGTGGGACTGCATCTGCAGACACATGTGGTGTCGTCTCAGATTAGGAGCCGTGGCTGCACACCTGCTCGGATTGTTGACTACGATGCTAAGCGGTTCCGGCCACAGCACTAGGGAGCAGGGACCCACCGTCCACCCTTCTCGCAAGAGCAACACAGGTGCATCCCCAATCCGTGACTGCTGGCTCTGACCAGCCATCTGCCGAAACAATACAGCTGCCCTGGACCTTCCAGTCCTAACACGCATCACACTGTCTGTCCCCTCCCCTCCCCTCCCCTCCCCATGCCTGTGCTGTCACAGACGGACTGCGTTTACTGGACTTGGCATTCCTGTGCTTGCTGAATGAATGGACACCTTCCAATGGAAACTCCCACAAAGTGAGAGCTGGAAGGGGCCCTTCTCCAGATCTCTAGTCCAATCCCCTAATTGTGCAGATGAGAAAACCGAGGCCTGAAGAGTCATGACCTGCCCAAGGTCACAGTGCAAATGAGCGGCTGGGTCAGGACCACTGGAGTGAATGAAGAGATGTGACACCAGAGAATAATCCCTAAAAGACAAATCGCAGCATTTAAATGGCACATCTCTTCTGAGAAGTCTGAAACACTTCCACGCTCTTAGTACTACAGTCTCACCAGGTGGGGATCTGTCAACCCCACAGATAAGCAGCTCCTGTTTCTCAGCATTGTTGCTTGGTTTAACCCTCCACTGTAATCAAACTTGAATTCTGGGAGCCTTCTGGTGAAAATCCAAGGCCAGCGGTTCAGGGTTATGAATCCCATCACATGGATCAAACATTCACAGAGAACCCCTGCATTAAAGGTTGAAGGGTTCATGTAACAAACTAGACCCAGAGCACTGGCCTCCAGGGCCCACTAAGTAGAGGGCACTTCCCACAATGAGGATCTTGCTTATGTCCAAATGCCAAATCGATTTCGTAACAGGGAATAGGGTTCACTAAAACCCCATCTGAAGTTAAGCCCTACCAGAGTTTAACATGCTTCCGTGTACGACAGAATCATTTCTCAACAGCAATGTTACCAAAGCACAGATTTGGAAGGGTATCCAGAGCAAATCAGAAACGGTTGTACCGGCCTAACGAGGAGACCAAGGGGAACATAAGAAACGTCCAAGCCAGCGGGAGCCAGGGAGTCTGTGTAGGAAGAACATGGGATCTCAATCCAGAAGACTGAAGTCCAAATCCCAGGACAACCACTTAACTAGATGTCCGACTCTGGGAAAACCAGCTAACCTCTCTGCACCCAGTCGCTTCGGGGTTAGATGAGGACGTCACCAACTTCACAAGGCTGCAGGGAAAATTAAATGAAATGACATACAGGGAAATGGTAAACGGAGGCACTTTTAACTGCCAGTTCATATTAAAAAGAAAGTAAATGCACACCTAAGAACTCCTCATAAAGATGAACATAGGATTAATTAGACTGTACTTTAAGGATTCTGATGATGTTATAATTTTATCATGGTCTCCACATACAGGAGGCCACAGGAGAAGAATTAGCAGCTCTCCAGTTATTATGGTGCACTTCTAAACCCGTCTTAGGATTTGCATTACTCTCCCTGGTTACAAAAAGAATCCAGTGAGCATGGAGGGGAGATACTGAGAGAGATAGTTTCACCAAAACTCACTCAAAACTGACTTGCAGTGCCCAGGAGGCAGGTACCTCCCCTCAGGGTCCCTTGTGCTCACCCATCCTCCAGCGGCTGCAGCTTTGGCCAGAACCTGCAGATATAACAGGGGTACCCCAGCAGCTAAAGCGCCGCTGACCCCAGCTTTAGGTTTAGGCTTCAAATTCTTTCTCACCAATGAGCAACTGAAAATTGCTAACTTGCAGGCATGTCCACTCTCAGTGAGCGATTTGTCCTTCCCAGCTTAATATTTGAAGGAAACTCCAATGAGTAGCAAAATTGAAAAAAAAAAAAAGGGCAAACACCAAGGGAAAACCAAAGCAGGTAACTGAACGTGTGTCCTAAGTTTCTTGTCTCTGTAAAGCCCCGGAGACGGAGAGGGGGGCTGGAACGCGAGGGGCCAGCGGGCGGCGGCAACGGGGCAACGCGGCGGGAAGGCCCCGAGCGCCCTCTAAGGGCCATGGACCGCAAGTGCTGCCGCCTGCCGGGCCAGGAGCCGAAAAAGGAAGGAACTGGGAGAAAATTGTGTCTTCCGCATCTTCCATGTGGCATCACCTAATACTCAGGGGCAGAAAAATTCCTTATTCACAATTTCTAAATTTTAATCATCTGATCCATACTGGAGAATTTTCCTTAATAAGATGATACTAATAACACAATTCCCCCAAATTAAATTCATCTTCTTCGTAACTAAGACAAGGATAATGTCTTAGAAGGAAAAAAGGATGTTCGGCATGTGTTTAACCAATATCTCCCTGATTCCAAATGCTCTAAAATATGTCTACTAAAATAATGCAACAGGGACTACCCTGGTGGCAGAGTGGTTAAGACTCTGCGCTCCCAATGCAGGGGGCCCAGGTTCCATCCCTGGTCAGGGAACTAGATCCCAAATGCATGCCACAACTAAGAGTTCGCACGCTGCAACTAAGGAGCCCGCCTGACGCATCTAAGACCCAGTGCAACCAAATAAATATTTTTAAAAATTATTTAAAATAATGAAATAATATCCATTCCCTGCCCTCAGCTACCCAGTTCTCCCCAAAGGCAGCCAAGGTCTCAATGTCAGGATGTATCCTAACATAAATATTCTATGGTTAAACACGTGAATACACATACATATATATTCTTTTCTCTCCTTTATCTTTATACGTTTAAATACTCACGTCCATATTTTCTAACTGAAATAAAAGCTTCTGAATAGAAGTTTTACTAGAACTCAAGAAATTCCTAAATTCCATAGGGACCAATGAAAACAGCTCTGCTCCTTAATCAGCAAATCATGATGGGGCCTTTCCTGAAATGCTTGCATCTAGGCTCCCTTTACCCACACCCTCACCCTTTGCAGTAGCGAAATAATGGCCCCCAAAAATGGGTATGTCCTAACCCCAGAACCTGTGAATGCGTGATCTCACACAGCAAAATAGACTTTGCACATGTGATTCAGTTAACAATCTGGAGATGGGAGGTTGTCCGATGTAATCACAAGGGTCCTTCTAAGTGAAAGAGGGAGAAGGAAGGTCAGAGTCAGAGAAGGTGATGCATGGATGGAAGTTTAGTGATGCCATTGCTGGAGAGGTCACCAGCTGAGGATCGCCGGCACCTCTAGAAGCTGAAAAAGTCGAGAACCGGATTCTCCGTAGAGCCCCAGGAGGAACAAAACCTTTGATGTTAGGCCAGTGAGACCCATTGCAGACTTCTAACCTCCAGAACTCTAAGATAATAAATTTGTGTTATTTTAAGCCACTAAGTTTGTGGTAATTTGTTATAACAGCAACAGGAAACTAATACACCCCTCCACTCCTCACCCCCAACAGGGCCGGTTTTCAGGGAATGGGCCTTTGTGTCTTAAATAGAGCTATGAATGGTCTTGGTAAAATGACGCTCTGGAACTGACCAGTGATAACTTTCCAAGGACATAAATTATCACTCTGCAATTCTATTACAACCTCTAATTCCAACTAATGAATTGTGTGCTCAGTTGACAAATAAAACAGTTCTTTCATCTGGGGGAGGAGGGGCTCCAATGTACAAGATAAAAGGAAAGGGTGTATTCACCTCCTCCTCTCAAAGAGGACAGAAATAGGAGGGGAACCCTACAGAGCTGCATGTAGGTTGGGCCACAGGAAAATCTGTGAGGGCTTCTAGAGGTGGAAGGAATCTTTCCATTTGCTTGGTCTAGTGGGGATTGACTAACTGGCCCGAAGCCACACAGCAGGTGAATGGCAGTGCTGAGACTCAAACCCAGGCGCCTTGATGTTGAACCTACATCCTTTCATACGGCAGTGGTTATCAAACTTCCTTTTCTCAGATTCCTATCTACTCTTAAATTAATGAGGATCTCACAGAGTTTGTGTTTTTGTGGATTTTATCTATCCATATCTACTGACCAGAAATTAAATCTAGGAAGAGGTTAAACTACGTACTTACTAATTCATGTTAAAATAGCAATAGTAAACCATTACAAGCTGACATAACAAACTGTATTTTATGAAAAATAACTGTTTTCCAAAACACAAAGAAAATGAGAAGAATGGCATTTTTTGGCATTTTGGCAAATCTCTTTCATAGATGACAGCGGGATCTCCTATCCAGTTATGCCTTCAACCTATTGCAGTATGTTGTTTTGGCTGAAGTACCTGAAGAAAATCTGACCTCATACAGATATGGGAAAGGTATTTTAATAGCCTTACAGATAATTTTGGAAAATCTTTGATACTACACCAAAACTCATCAAGTAGCAGTTTCTTAAAGGTTAGTTGCAATGTACAATCTGAAACCATAAAAAGAATTTTTCACATTTTGTTACATTAAAAATCGACTGGGCTATTTTGCACTTTGATGGACCTTTTAGCCAGGCAAGATTTTGTAACACTGTGCATCGGTCACTTGGATTTACCAGTTCACTTGGATTTACCAGTTCACTTGCTTATGCAGAGCATCTAAATTTTGACACATTTTATAACACAGTATTTCAAAATCACATTCTTTTATATCACCACCTATCTTGTTAGAAAAGTTTCTAAGTATTGGGAAGCTTTCAAGCTTAGGACGTTGGAGGTGACATGGCAAAATTCTAATTTTCACTTGACAGCTCAATTTTCTCACTGACAAGACCTACTAGCAGTTATTTTACGAAAAGCGGCAGACCGCCTTTGTTCATTTTTTGAGATGTCTGCCAAATACTCAAGTCAAAATAACTGGTCCGTCTGCAGCCATTCTTTCTGGTAAAGGTGGCATTCCATGAAAAAAAGCGGCTAGTTCAGCTCACAACTCAAACTATCACACAACTGCTTTTCTGCAGGATTACTGACGAACTTGGGCAGTCAGCAGAAGTGCTTTATGTGCCTCTCCCATTTCCTCACACGGAATATTAAAAAGACATGCATACAAGGGTGGAGATTTGGTTAAATTAATAATTTTTACTGTTGCACCAAGGACATTCTTCATTGAAACTGGCATATCCTTTCTTAACTTCAAAAGCCTGAAAAATGCAATGACTACCAACTCACGATGGCACCAACGCTAAGATTCACACTACAGCACCCGCAGTTGAAGTTTTCTCACTAAGCTTTTGTACCCTCACTACAGACATCAACACTGTGAAAAAGGCAAATAATATCTTAGTATTACTTTGAAAATCGCTTTGACCTTGCGGATTCCCTGAAAGAGTCCTCAAGCTTTAAAGAAAAAAGCTTTTAAATCACCCAAAACCATCCTAAGATAACCACTATAAATGTGTGAGAGTATTTGTGTCCTCACATGTTTTTAGAAAAACATATCAGACTGGCAAGTGCAATCACAATTCTAACGGTTGCGTAGTATTTTATTGTAGGGATGGGGGGGAGCGTGCATCACTTGCTTATTTTGTTTTACATTTTAATTGACCACCAAGTTGAAGGGTTTATTTAGATCTTCAGCATGCCCTGCAAATCACCTCTGTTTTAAGGAAAGCTCCTCTGAGCTGTGATGGGTCAGCCACTAGGAAGGTGGCTCTGGGTGATTTCATGACAGGGATTCTGGTCCCAAAGGTCTGGGGGATAGGAGAGGGCCTGACTCGAGCAGCTTGCTAAGCCCATGCATTCATTCAGTGAGAGAGGAAGCAGTGTGTCCACAGCCCTGCTGTAAGTACCAGAGTACAAGTCTGGAGCAGTGACTTGTAGCTATGACAGCAAGACAGGCAGGAAGCCTTCCAGAGAAGCACATGAATAAATTACGTTCCCCCTGATTTCTTCCCCAGCACATGGAGCTCTCTGCAGGTGACGTCGCTTCCTTTCCTTCTGTCATTTAAATGCAGTAGATATGCATTTCAAAATGTGTTTGTCCTCCTTTGTCTGCTTCTAGTCTGGTCATCATTTTATTGCAAATCCCACGTCAACACAGTAGAGAGAAGTGCCAGCAAGCGTTCCAGCTCCAACATTCCACAGCTCAGTGATTTACAGAGCAGAAAGCGAGACAAGGAGCAGCACGCAGAAGACAGCAGGATTCCGGGAGCGATCACAAGCCACCCAGACTTCAGACCCACTCAAATGTAAACCCATCGGGCAGGTGGCAGTGGAATCTAACAGGTACCAGGCTGTAAAATGCCAGTGTGCCACTGGTTCCACTTTCAGTCTGTTTTCTGACACAAAAACTCTTTCAAATTCAGAGAATTTGAAGTTAGGAAAAGAAAAAAAAAAAGCCACGGGCTGTAGGTGGGGAAGTTGAAGGGCTTTAAAATAGTTTTATTCTTGATAAGTACTATACAAATATTCAGTGAATGCTTTCCTAGAAGTAGCTAACGGAGACGAAAACAACCTACAACTGGACCCTCGTTTTATGAAAAAGTGGCATCTCGCATCCCCGCGCTTGGCATAATCCTGAGACAAGCGTTATGCATGCTGCGCCCACCAAAAAGACTCAGGAGGCAATGTGACCCCCGACTTCTCCCCTTTCCCTTGTAGCAGGAGGGCAATCGAGACACTAAATAGAATCATAAAGCAAGTAGCCCTCCTGAGAATCGCATCTGAATTTTTATAACCCAGCTGGGAGTGAGCAGTATCAACAAAAATGTTGACTTCTTGGATTCCTACAAACCGATGACATAAATAAAAGCCACGCAGTTGTCAAGTGTGAAAATGCCTGCACAGGAGGTGGAAACAAGGGCCACCAGCGGCTTAGGGATGAAAAATTTGTCTCGCTCTGCGGGAGACGTACAAGAAATCTGAAAACAGCGCGCTTGCATTTTCTGAAAAGCGTTGCTCACATTTCTGCCCCCAGAGAAATCATCCACCCCCGTCTCCAGCCTCAGCCTTCGGGGAATGGTGAGCTTCTCCCGAACTGACTCTCCCTCTCCCCTCTCCCCTCTCCCTCCTCTCAAGACAGCTGTCCTCTTCCCAGCTCCAAACTTCCCACAGAGAGGCAACGTAAGAGCGCGGCTTCTCCTTGGGCACCGAGGTACCCGATCGCCCCGCGGCGGCTCACAGCTATCCCCGTGCCCTTCTAGAACAGTCCTGCCTCTCTGCCTCCCTCTGGTCTCCCGAGTGCCGTCCTTCACCAGGCATCCCTGCCTCGGGGCAGGTGAACTGGAGGAAAGAAGGATGCCCACGGGGAAATTCTGGGCAAAGGAAAGCGTCACCCCTCCCCCCACCGCAGCGCCGAGAGGTCGCCTTTCTTTCCTTTTTTTCCCCCCTTCTTTTCTTTGCCGGAATGTTCCCGGAATGTTAGACTGCTGAGTCTCCCGACTCCGGGCGTTCGACGGCAAAGCTGAAACCGCTTTGCGCTGAGGTCCCCTGCCGCCAACCGTGTCCCCGGGCCCGCCTGCAGCGCGCGAGGCTCCGAATGCCCGGACCCGCGTCCCCAGCCGCCCCTCCGCGCCGCGACCCGCGAGCGGTGTGGACGCACAGGTTAGTGACAGGACATGCAGCCAGTGCAGCGCAGGCCGGCGGCCCCCCGAGCGACACGCGGTGAGCGGCGCACGGAAGGCGGACAGGGAAGCGGTGAGGAGGCGCGGAGAGCCGGGCGGCCGAGGCCGGGACTGCGCATACCTGGAGCCCCCGCCGAGGAGACGACTGGCAGCAGCAGCGCGGCCAGGAGCAGCAGCGCCGCCCAGGGCAGCGGGGGCCGAGCCCGCGGGGACGCCCCGACCTCGGGCGCCATCGGGAGCCCGGGGTGCGCGGCGGGCTGGGCCGGGCGGCTGCCGGGTGGGCGCTGGGCTGGAGCCTGGGAGCGCAGAGGGGCCGCCGTCGGGTCCCCGCCGTCGGTGTGCGTCGGAGCGCTCTGCGTCGCGCCTGCGCGCCCGGGCCCTGCGCCGATCGCTCCCTGCTCGCGCCGCGGCCGCCGCGCTCCGCACTGAGGCCGCCGGCCGCCGGCCGCGCCTTTTAGCCGCGCGCGGGCGCCCCCTGCCGACGTACGGGCTGCGGGGGCGGCGAGGGTGGCGGGGTGACGGCCCGAGGCGGGCGGGGCGCGGGGCCGCGGCTCAGGGTGCCCAGGCGCCCGGGAAAACCGCTGGGCGGGTCTAGAAACGCAGGGATTGCTGCGCGGGCGTGCGCTCCCGCTGTCTAACCTCTCCGGCTTTCTGGCTGCGGGGATGGCCCATCACCTCCAATCCTTGCCAAGCCCAGGCATGCCCTCTGTCACCTTAAATACCTCTGGCTTCAACGTCGGGGACCCGAGCCAGGCGCCTTCACCTCTATCAGCCTGTTGCGGTCGTCCCTGCGGCTCTCCCCGGTCTTCCCCACACCCCGCGCCCGGGAAAGGGGGGTTTAATGTGCTGAGATACCGCTGCTCCCGGCTGTGGTTTCTGCGGAGCGCCTGAACTGGGTTCAAAGGCAGCGTTCTGTAAGCGCGGAGCACTCAGGGCCGAGCACTCGCCCGGCCTCGCTTCCTCCGATCTCTATGATGTTAGCACGGCCTAGGGCTCCCTCTCCCGATTCCCACCTATCTGTGGTCGGCTCTCCGCCTCGGAAGCCTCGCCGCCCGTCCGAGCGGACTGGGAGAGCCCCTGGAGGCGAGCAGGACGCCTGCGCCCGGGCAGGTCCGCGCTCTGGGCGCAGGTGCCGCCGTCGCCCAGCAGCGTCCTCGCAGACCTCATGTGACTGCAGCTCACAACCTAAGGTCGAGTCAGCCCTCCGTCGTGACAGGCCACAACTTGACCAGACTTGTGTCCTTCTGCAAAGAGGAAAAGATTGCAAGACGAATTCTCGACTGACGAAAAAGAAACAGCATCTCTTTTCTGAACGGAAACACCGTATCCGCGCGGTTAAGCCCTGGCAGGCGCCGCTTGCCCAGTGAGCACCGAGGAAAGGCAGAATTCTATGGCCTTCCTTTCGGGAAAACGTTCCCCTGGGTCCCAGGTCTTCATTCATCCTGCAAGGTCTATGAGCGCCCAGAACTCTTCCTGCAGGTTGCAACCATTTTAATGTTTAATTACTCCCCAGTTTTGCAATGTTTCCCCCCCGCCATTTAACGCGCTATGGCCTTGGTCTGCCCAGCACCCCCCCTCCCTGCTCTTATTCCGGGAATAATAGCCCCCTCCTCTACTCCAACTAAGCGGCTCCAGTGGGGCCTGTCCCCTCCCAACCACCCTCTTTCCCACCCAAGTTGGTCCAAGGATCGCCAGTGGCCCAAGCAGGGTCAGTCAGAGTCAGGACTTTTCTCGTTGGAGCTGGTGAAAAAGTTTTTTTCCTCCGGTCATTCATGGATGCTGAAGGACGGTAGCTGAGGTAGGCTGAAATATGCCCCCCCACCACCACCAAAGATGTCCATGTCTTAATCCCTGGAACCCATGAATGTTACCTTATACAGAGGGGGGAAAAAAAGTCTTTGCAGATGTGATTAAGTGAAGCATCTTGAGATGGAGAGATTATCCTGGATTATCTGGTGGGCCCTAAATACTATTACATGTGTCCTTATAAGAAGGAGAAGGAGATCTGAGATACACAGAAGAGGAGACAATGTGTGCACAGAGGTAGAGATGGGAGTGATGCAGCCACAAGCCAAGGCACACAAGCAGCCATGAGCAGCTGTCAGAGGCAAGGACCAGATTCTCCCCTAGAGCTTCTGCAGGGAGCACAGTCCTGCCAGCATCTTGATTTCAGTCCAGTGGAAAGAATTTCAGGCTTTTGGCCTCCAGAACTGAGAGAATAAATTTTGGTTGTTTTAAGCCCACAAACTGGTAATTGTTACAACGGCCGCAAGAAACTGATACAGTAGCCAAGAGGGGCCTGTGTGTCTGGCTCCAGCCTCGAGGGTACCATCCAGAGAGACTGAAGCCAAAACATAGAGAACAACCAATCAGGGAGAAAGAATCGTGCAAGTGGGCAAGTCCTGGGCTCCAGCCCCAGCTCTGTCCTTCCTGAAGATTGCTTCCGGGAGACAAAAGTTTTCTTTGGCTAAGTTGGAGTAGGATTTCTACCTCGCAACCCATGAGTTCTAACCAGTACCTTCCCCCTGTCCTCAGGAGGATGAGAATCAAGATTTACCTTTATGTCCTGTCTGCCACCCAAAAAGGCCATCACAGTACCAAGCACACAGGAAATTCCAGGAAATACTGGTAGATCAGTTGCCATTCATTTGCTCACTCAACCAATATTTATTGTGTATCTACTTCGTGCCTGACACTGCTCTAGGCACGGGGGATCTAAAACACTAAAAACAGCAGTGATTGAAAGTTAGCAGGAGATAAGTTTTAAAAGATGGGGAACATCGTAGTAAGGACAATGCAGGCTCCATTAAGATTTAGGCTTTTATCCCACGGTGGAGGGGCGGGGGAGCGCATTGGAGGACCCTGATGAGAAGAGTGCCGTGACAAGGTTTACGTGGAAGCGAAAGGCCAGTAAGCAGGCTTTTATGATCAAGGTGAGGGAAGATGGTGCTCGGACTGGATAGCCATGGAGGAGATGAGAACTAATGAGACTCTCGGTACAGCTTGAAGGTACAGGTAAGATGATTTTCTGACACACTGGACGAGAGGGAACAGAGAAAGAGAATTGGCAATACAAGAAGTCACACTGTTCTCACCCTGGTCATTAACTCTCCATTAGGACTTTTGTAATTTCAGGATTTCACTCTTCAGTTTAGTTTTAAGAAAATGATTACACGGCATAGCGTGCAGAAGCCCACAGGGAAGGCTCATCGAAGGGCAGTTTCCTTCCTTCCTCGTGAAATACACGTGCATTCACCTACCTCCCCAGCATGTTCGTTATTAGAGCCACTTTCTTCTTTGGACATCTCAGAGTAAAGTAAAATGCAAAATCACCTCCAACTTTAGAGTTTTGATGACTAGATCAGAACAACTGGCCATGGGCTGTTCGATAGTAAATGAAATACTTAACATTTATGACCCTGGATTGTGATTTGATTACAAACTTAAGAGTGTGTTTAATCTTAAAAGTCCTAAGAGAAATTGTAAAGGTTTTTAAAACCTTTTAAAAGATCTCAAAACACCTGACCTAAGAGCCATGGTCATCTGTCCTGAATGTGATCATCTCAAAAATATAAGCTCTCTGAAGTGTCCTTCCTTCTGGTCATTTCTTTGTCCACTCTATTGTTGCACTTGTCCTGATGGACTTTATTATTTTTTCACATAATTTCTTAAGCTCGTGGTTGTTGCTTCTATTTTGTTTGTCAGAACGAAACAGAACAATGTCATCTTTGGGCTAGGCAGATCATCAGCTATTTAATTGCAATCCTTTACTAGCCTGCCTCCAAGTTATTTCTATGGCTTATTCCTAGCTTTACAAATCAGTCTGTGTCCAGGCACGCTATCTCTGGTTCTAGTTAATTTTTAAATAACTATACATTCAGAGAGTTCAGCACTCTCCATACACATTGTCATGGCATTCCTATGCAGCAAAATAGATTCAAATGCTGTTTTCCTGTTTCATGTGGAGAAATAGAAACCTAGTTCAGATGGCCATTCAGTACCAACTACAATGCATGTCTCATACTGTCATCCGACATCAAATCTTGTTCAGGCTTCAGTCTGGCTCTTGGCTCTTGAATTCCTTTTTAAGCACCATATTTGAATGTGTCTCTGTGCCGTAACAGCAGCAGGACATTGTACGATATCCATTACACAATGGTGATGTGCACAAAACTTTTAAAAGACTCTACATAGAAGTAGAATGAAAGAGATGGCATACCCACAGTGCTTGGAGTGATGGGGGGAGAGCATTAATTCAGGCACAACAGGCCTGGAGGAAAACATCAGTCTCTAGGTTTCCATAAACAGAGGGGAAAGGGAAAAGAAAAGAGCAAATCGACATAGGCAAGTAGATTCCACCTTGACATGGGAGAAAAAAGCTGGTTGCTTCTAATCAGCGATGAAATAAAATAACGCTTCATCAAATTTTCTTGAGTGGTAACCATTTTGTTCCACGTCCCACAAGAACGTCAGAGGCATCACTCTGATTTTACAGAGAGAAAACCAAGGCCCTGAGAGGTCATATGCTGTGTCCACCCACACTAGTGACCCGTGAGGGTGAGAGTCCAACATGCCTGACCCCAAATGCATGTCTTTGCCACAATACCGTGCATCTCCAAAAGCCCCTTCTCTATCAGATTTTCAATAAAAGCATCAAGACCAAGGCAGAAAGTGCAAATAAAAATATGTTTTGCCTGGCCTGCCCCATGTCCACTACACATTTATCAGAGACACCTCCTTATCATCCAAATGGTGAGAGATCCTTCTGAGCCAACAATCACCAAGACCTGAATATTACATCATGCATCTTCTCAGGGTTTGGAAGGTACTCCTTAAACAAACTGCTGTAAATCCATCACTGCCTGAAACATGCTTTCTTTGCACAGAAGTTCTAACTTGTTCCCCCTGCAAGGCAGTGCCAAGGCAAGTTCTCTTTTGTACAGATATCCTGGGAATTAGTGAAACATAAAGGATTAAGATGTCAGATATCCAGTCTAGCACAGTAACTGTTAGGGATTCTGAGAACGTTTCTCTTGCCATGATGTACAAGCCCACAGACCTGTATCCCGGGACCATAAGTCACACATACTGTAAATGGAAGCAGCTAGATACTCCAGTTCTATCATCTACCTCTTGTCAACGGGCTTAGGGCTTGGGCTATAGGGAAATCATTCATGAATCTATTCCTTTCTAGGACCTTTATTGAACAGATATTTTTGTGTCAAGTGATGTGTTAGCATCTGGGGATGCACATGTGGCTGAGAGTCAGGCAGCCCTTACCTCACCCAGCTCACACTCCAGGTCAGAGAGGAACGAATTACAGCCCAGAGGGCTGTGATGTCAGCCCTTGAAGCTTACAGGAATTGTTCTCAGTATTACCTCTCCCTACCCTTCCCTTGTTCTCTTTTTTCCCCCAAGGAGGCTTTAACCCTATGTGTGCTTTCCATAGGGGGATATCAAGTGCATCCACTGTAATCCTGTGGAATTAAAAGAGCCCAGTTGGGGCGGGGGGAGGCGTTAATCAATTGGAGTGGAACAAGAGCTCAGGAAGGACGGTCTTCAGGTTGCAGTTGGCAGTTTCAGAAGTTGGCCCAGGCATTGTGCTAAGAAAGCACATCTGGCCGCCTTCCACCTGCCTTTGTCTGACCCCGCCTCATGTCCATGACTGAACGGTTACCCAGAGATGTGACAGGCTTGTTTTTTTGTGTTTTCGCTTATTTTCCAGAAGGATTGTGTTCCAATTATTCCAAATATTAGTGGCTGAAAGCAATACTCATAGACTATTCTTCATAGTGTCTGTGGGTCAGGAATTTGGAAGCAGCTTGGTGGGGCTGCTGGAGGTCTCTTGTGAGTTGCAGTCAGAATGTCTGCTGGGGCTGCTGTCACCTGAAGGTTGGACTGGGCTGGAGGATGCACTTCCAAGGAGCCTCACTCATGTGGCTGGCAAGTCCGTGCCGGCTGTTGGATGGGGACCTCGGCTCCTCTCCGACTGGGCCTCCCAGAGAGCTGAGTGTCTGCAGTTGGTATTCCCTGGAGCAGGCAATGCAGAAGTCCAAGGCAGAAGTAGCAATCCTTTTACCACCAGCCTTGGAAGTCACCCACAGTCACTTCCAACATATTCTGTTGGTGGCACAGACCAACCTTGATTTAATGTGGGAGGGGACTACACAAAGGCATGAATACCAGGAGGTGCAGATCATGAGGGCCGACCTGGAGGCCAGCTACCCCGGGTTGATGCTGTAGCAGCATCCCTGCTTTCATGCAAATCCCCAGGTTCACTGACCAATGATTTGTTTCTCTTTGAATCTTTCCTCCAAGCTCACTCACCTTTGTTCCAGCTGAGGCCATGTTGCTGGGGAGGACATGCCACCTGCACAGGCCCCAGAATGCCTACTCTACAGGGTCACCAAACATGACATTCTACCCTCCACTGACTCCCCTTCTTATTTATGCCATTGTCTCTGGTGCCCTTTGTCAGTGTATCTCACCATCCTGTGTCCTTGGGCATGTTTTTAAACTAGATTATAATCTTCTGCTTTGTTTTCATGACAAGTATCCTTCTTGTGTGCTCATAAATATGACATATATTGCAGCTCGTAAATTCTATGAGTGGGGCCTTCCAGGATGGATTCCATTTGCAGCATCGCTGCATGTAGTGGGGCCTGTATAGCATCCCATGGATGGAAATGATGCAGGGTTTCCCCCTTCGGTGCTCCACTAGGCCACCTAGGCCACCCCTCCTCTGTGCCCTCTCATGTTCCTCCTTGAACCTAGAAGCCCCAACCCATTTTCCCTTCATCTAACCATCACTTCAACAAATGTTTTTTGCAGCTTAGATTCAAATCTTATGCCACCTCCTCCTGGAAGCCTTTCCTGACTAGACCCTCAAAGAATTTCTCCCTGCAAATTTCTTAGCACTTCTAGTCTGCATCACACAGTTTATCATCATGTGTTCTTGTTCCTGATTTCATGGCAAGCTTACCTTCTTATTTGCTATCCCATAAAACCATGAAGAATGTGGAGAACACACTAGGCCCTAGAGAATCATTTTTAAATAATTTATTTCTTCAAGAAACATTCATGGAGTACCTACGATGTGTCAAGCACTATGATAAACACTGGAGGCACAAACATGAGTAAGACACAGTGTATGGAATTATCTTTCAGAAAAAAGATATTTTGGTAGCAACAAAGTACAAGATCCAATCATGAATCATTCACTTTAATGTGATTTATCTGCATGGTTTAATTAACTTTATATCAAACAGAGGTTCAAATGTAGCAATCAAATTGTGGTCGCTTTGCATATTGTGATAGTTAGCAAACTCCTGAACAGGTTAATTAGGTTAATTAATCAAGCTGGATATTCTCTTTAGGCCTTTGCTAGCTTGGTTTGTAGAGCCTAACATGAAAATGTCATTAGAATGTATTTTTAAAAGCAAGATGTCTTGTTTTAACTTTTGGCAAAAAAGAAAATATGCAATGTTTCAGAGATCACAAGGAAAACTTGAAACTGCTGAGCCAACCAACCAACTGGAGAACTGTTACAGGGTCTCCAGGAAGAGAGACTGCCAGGGCTTCTCACCTGAGGGAGGAGCATCACCTTGGCAAACACATCCTCTGGCAGGTGGACTGAGGGCCTCCAGACTGAGGACTGGACTGCTCTCACTATCTACCTCTGCCTTGGCTCTGATACCCCTTGGATGTGGATGCCGCTACCAGACCTGTATTCTTTTCATTCATTCAAGAGTGAATCATCCATGCAAGATTGTATCTCTGGGTTTATTTTCTCCTTTTTCATATAAAACACAAATCAGTAGAGAGCCTGTTTAGCCCTGGTTTTTCAGAAGTAAGTCCCCTGGAATCATGCACTGAACACATCCCACTTCCAGTCCCACAGTTTACGATCAATCAAATATGAGATCATAAATCTCCAAAGAAACAAACACCATAAGAAGTGTCAGCAGAAACAAGACTTTGGCTCCCAAGTACTTTAGATATTAGAATTATTAGATTCAAAATATAAAATGGCAGAGGGCAGACAGCAGAAGCAAGAAGAACTACAATCCTGCAGCCTGTGGAAAAAAAACCACATTCATAGGAAGATAGACAAGATGAAAAGGCAGAGAGCTATGTACCAGATGAAGGAACAAGGTAAAACCCCAGAAAAACAACTAAATGAAGTGGAGATAGGAAACCTTCCAGAAAAAGAATTCAGAATAATGATAGCGAAAAAAGAGTCCCAGAAGAAAAAAACAGAATAGAGAAGAAGCAATATTCAAAGAAATAATGGCTAAAATCAATGAAAGATATAAACCCATTGATGTATGAAGCATAGCAAACACCAACCTGGATAAATACAAAAAAATACACGCCTAAGTACATTGTAGTGATATTGAAAACACAGAGTGTAATGAGATGATTAAAAGCAGTCAGAAAAAAATGAGAGAACACCTACAAAAGGACTAAGTTGAACAGCAATCTTCTCAACAACAGGAGGTTGAAGATGGTGGAATAATATCTTCAGACTTTGAGAGAAAATAACCTCAGATCTAGAATTGTGTGCCCAGAAAAATTATCTTTTAAGAATCAAATAAAGGCTTTTTCAGATAAATAAAATTTGAGAGTACCTACTACCTATAAACCTTTACTACAGGAACTTCTAAAAGAATGAGCTCCGAATAAAGGTCTGAGATGCCAAGATGAAAGGTGAGCAAAGGACTTTGGAAATATGTAGGTAAATATAAACAAATACCAGTTGTGTAATATAATAAAAATAATATATAATTATGGAGTTACAAAAGAAGACAACTAAAACACTGGATCACAAAAGAATGAAATCTAGTTGGGGTAATCATTGTTAAGAGTGTTAAAATAAACATATATTGTCCAGAAACGAGGTTGGGAAATTTAATTTAGATTTTTAAATTAAGTACAGCAAACTTTTAAGAGTGACAAATATAAAAAATATAGAATGTATAGCTTCTAAACCAAGAGAGGAGAGATTTCAACATTCCTTCCTCAATTATGGATATATAAATCAGATAAAGTAGTAAAGCTGTAGAATATTTAACACAATTAACAAGCTCGATTTATTGGTCATATACACAATATACATTATTATTGAGCACACATGGAACTTTTATAAAAATTGGCCATGAATTAGGCCATAAAGAAGCCTCAAATTTCAAAAAAAAAAATAGGTGTCATACAGACTATGATCTCTTACCATAGTGCAGTGAAGTCAGAAATCAAAGTCAAAAATAAAATTTTTAGGGACTTCCCTGGTGGCACAGTGGCTAAGAATCCACCTGCCAATGCAGAGGACACGGGTTTGATCCCTGGTCTAGAAAGATCCTACATGCCACAGACCAACTAAGCCCGTGCACCACAACTACTGAGCCTGCACTCTAGAGCCCGCAAGCCACAACTACTGAGCTCACATACCACAACTATGGAAGCCCGTGCACTTAGAGCCCATGCTCCGCAACAAGAGAAGCCACCACAATGAGAAGCCCAAGCACCACAATGAAGAGAAGCCCCTGCTCTCCGCAGCTAGAGGAAGCCCACATGCAGCAACAAAGACCCAACTCAGCCAAAAATAAATAAATAAATTTATTTTTTAAAATAATAAAATAAAATTAAAAAATAAAATTTTTAAATCTATATTTGGAAATTAAACATAGACAAAATCATAACAGAAATTTTTAAATGCTCAGAACTGAACAATAGTAAGTTCTGTACATATCATAACACATAGGATGTTGCAAAACTAGAAAGTGTATAGCCTTAAATATTCATATATGAGAAAAATATGTAACCTCAAACACCTGGATTTAAAATTATAACATTGAAAATAAGCTAAATGCCCTATTAAGAAGTTAAGAAAAGAACAAGAATAGAGGATAAACTCTTTAAAGGAAAAGGAAGGAGATAGTAAAAAAAAAAAAAAAAAAGAGCAGACATTAATGAAAAGAAATCCATAGCTACAACAGAGAGTATAATTTTAAAAAATAGTCCTTACTGGGGCCCCTAGATCAGGCATCCAGAGATCTTTGCTCCCTGACAGGCAGGGTCAATGCCCCTACTCAGCCTTGAAGCAGTTACAGAAGACGGACCATTGCCCCTCTGCTTCCCTTAAGAATATAGGAGTAACATCTCTGAGGGGAAAATAAAACAGGAGGGAAGGGGGCAGGGCACAACCTTTAAAAGAATGACATAGCCCTTGAGGATATGACATAAACTGGTTAAAACCAACTAGGTCCAAGATGGCAGAAGATTCACCTTCCAGTAGACCTTGAGCCTCATTATACACTCACTGTAATGCATTAGCTAACTGATATACCCACAGGCGTCATGACAGTTCCAAGGCCAACCATAAAAGCCCAAAAGTAGGTGGTGGCTCAATTCCTGGAAATCCCCGCCCACACTCTGTCTGTGGAGTGTGTGTTTCCCAAGGCCACTTTTGCCTTTTGAGATGGACCGCATTCTGTCTATGGAATGTGTATGTCTCTAAATAAATCCACTTCTTACCTATCAAAATAAATAAATAAATAAATAAATAAAGATAAAAATAAAAATAGAAAATGGTCCTTAGAGTAATAACTAAATATTTAGTGAAATTTATTAAGAAAAAAAGGAAAGAAGGCACAGGGTAAATAGGAACTTAAAAAAAAGAAGACACAACTACATAAACAGCAGATATTAAAAGGAAAAGAAAATATTATGAAGTATCATAGTTGTTTTATCTGTTCATCATAATTACTTAATCTGCTCATAAATATAATGCTAATAAATTTGAAAACTTATATGAAATAAATTCCTGGAAAATTATAAGTTATTAAACTTGACTCAAGAAGAAAGAGAAGGCCCAAATGGTCCTACAATTATTAGAGAAATTTAATCAGTACTTTAAAATCTTCCTACAAGGAAAATAGCAAGTTCAGCCAATTTTATGAGCAAATTGTACATAACTTTCAAAGAAAAATTGTTCTTATCTTCTAGAACAGGGATCCCTAACCCCCAGGCCACGGACCAGCACCAGTTCATGACCTGTTAGGAACTGGGCCTCAGAGCAGGAGGTGAGTGGCGGGTGAGCGAGCGAAGCTTCATCTGTATTCACAGCCGCTCCCCATCGCTCACATTACTGCCCGAGCTCTGCCTCCTGTCAGATCAGCGGCCGCATTAGATTCTCATAGGAGCGCGAACCCTACTGTGAACTGTGCGTGCAAGGGATCTAGCTTGCTCGCTCCTTATGATGATCTGAGGGGGAGTCAAGGCGGTGATGCTAGCGCTGGGGGATGGCTACAAATGCAGATTATCATTAGCAGAGAGGTTTGACTACACAGAGACCATGATAGATCAATTGCTTGCAGACTCATATCAAAAATCAGTGAGTGGCAAGTGAAAACAAGTTCAGGGCTCCCACTGATTCTGCTTTATGGTGAGTTGTATAAATATTTCATTAACTATTACAATGTAATAATAATAGAAATAAAGTGCACAATAAATGTAACGTGCTTGAATCATCCCCAAACCATCTTCCTCTCCACCCCCGACTCCTGGTCCATTGGAAAAATTGTCTTCCATGAAACTGGTCCCTGGTGCCAAAAACGTTGGGGACCACTGTTCTAGAAGATGTAAAATGAGCAAGTGCTCCCCTAGGAGGATTCCATGAGGTTAATATAATCTTGATGCCAAAACTAGACCAAGATGATAAAGTGAGAGAACATTAAAGACACTCTAACTGATAAACATTGATGCAAAAATCCTAAACAACATTAGCAAACCAAATCCAGTCAAGCATAAAAACAAAAATATATCTTGTCCAAATATGCTCTTTCCCAGGAATTCAGGGAAGGTTTAACATTAGCATAAATGTAATCTACCACATTAATAGACTAGAGGAGAAAAACCTTATGCTCTTCTTATTTGACTCAGAAAAATTATTAGATAAAACTTATCACTTCATGTTTTAAAAAAATTCTTAAGAAACTCAAAACACAAGGCAGAGTCCATAAACTGAAATAGTATCTATAAAGAACCCCAGGAGTTACTCAGTTTTCTTGGGTCTCTCCCACATATACATGCTATTAAATTTTTGTTTGATTTTCTCTTATTTAAAAAGAAAGAAAGAAACTCCATACAGAAAACACCTTCCTTAATTGTGAAATATGAGCAGAATGCAGTGTCCACTCTCATCAGCAGTCTATACTGGAGGCCTTGGCAACTAGTCTTTATTTATTTCAGGCACTTGGCAATCTCTCTGCTGTCAGTTGTACTGCTTGCCATGTGAAAGGCAATCTTTTCCCCGTATCTTAGTAACAAAACAACACAACTTTATTTACTCAAGTGATCTTCCTTTATAAGATCCTATAAAACACATGGCGGTAACTGATTTAATTTTGCCTTATATGTTCATTTACATTACCATACTGGCTGTCAAATATTTTGAATAGCACTCCAGCTCTCAGGCAAAACCTTGCAAAGCCCCTGTGCCAGGATATTTTAATTCTCTCTCCTCTGGACATTTTCCATTCTTCTCTAAATTTCAACAAAAGTAGGTGGAGAGAGGAGAGGAGATAAAAGTCAAATGTGTACAGTTTTTCCCCCTTATTCACACTGCAGGAAATGTTTCAAGAAGTTGGTGGTGGGCATGATTTCATTTCTCCATACTCTCCCTGGTACAATTCTTGGTAATTGAGTGCTCACTATCTTTCACCTTTACTTATGGCTCCAATTGTCCATAAGTCACCTGGACACGTTTCTTCACACAGGGCAATGAATCCTACATGTACTGCTTTCAGTGATGGTATTTGCCCAGTTGGAGGATCTGATTTTTTTTTCATATGCCTTCAATTCAAATTGTTCAGCTTCTACAGCTGGTTTTTCTAATATACATTTAAAGTAAGAATAAAATAATTGGCAAACATGATGTGAATTAAAGGAACTTTTTGTACAATACTTGACCGTTCTTTTTGCTGATACTTGAGGATTACGTCATTATTTACAGTTGCCAAGGTGACCATGTGAGAATACTCAGTTTTGGAATACTTCGAGTCCAAGTTTGTGGTTCATATCCTTGTGAATCACTCCAGTTATAAATCAAATTAACTTGACCCTGGGCCATTTCATCAACTATACTTCTGGCAAGATAATACAAGTCTGTCGCATTCTAGGAATAATAAGTTGTTTATTGGCCAACCTACAGGAGAAAATGACATTTTACTCAGAAGTAGAATCACTCTATCAGGAAATCGAAGTGGTATTGTATTAGAAAAATTGAATAACACCACACAACTGTTTAAAGCAAATCAAAGTGAAATGAAGACCCAAAGCTGCCAATTGTTGGTGGAAGTTTAAACAGCTACTTCAGATTGGAGGACAACTAGAGGTATTTGTCAAAATATTAAATACACATATTCTTTGTATCATTAACAAACAACACAGACACATCTAGCTAGATTTAAACAAAACAAAACAAACCCCCCCCCACAGCATTAGAAGAATAAGAATTAATAACAAAGTCTCTGGAAAAATAGGACTCAGTAGAGCCTTAGGGCAGAAATATTCAGCCAGCTTGATTACGGCACCCCTTTTGGGACAAATCATCCCCAACCGTTTTCCATTTTTTGTGTTCTCGGGAGGTAGCATCTGATTGGCTTAGATGGATCACATGACTCCACTTCCCCACAAGAGGACAGGATGCTAAGTTTCTTCCCCAGGCAGTGCAAGCACTGCCCCCACTGTATTTGCTTTTAAATAACAGCAGAAGACAAAAATTTGAGATGTTTTCTTATTACATCTCCATTTCCCCAAAGGAAAAGAGGGATGCTATTATCAGAAAGAAAGAGCATGAAGGGTAGGAAGATAAAAACACATGGGGTCAACATGTTCTATGTGACAGCAGCTCCACGTCAGTGATCCATCCGGAGAATCTACTCATAGGTGTCACATAGGTGGTAAACAAATACTTTTGCAATATTATTCTTAATAGTAAATAACAAAAATAATAGGAATAAAGGACTGGTGAAAGTATTGTACATCCAGACCGTAGAATTCTAGGCAGTTGGGAAAATCAATGGATTGAAACTATACTGACACAGGATGATGTCTAATACATGCCAGTTAGTGACTAGAGGATGTTTCAGAAGATTGTATAAAGTATAGTACAGGTCAAGTAAAAAATTTTAAGATGTATATGGAACAGGAAAGCCTCGTAAGATTTGATAAGAAAATGACTTTATTTTTGTCTTCCACTCTTCCTTTAAAATATGGGATCAGTTCGTCTTCTGTCTCAGGGAGAAAACTCAGGCAGTGTCATGACTTCTGTGAACTCATAGGGAGAAAACAAATCCTATGGCTGCTCTAAGTCATAAACACAGTGTCAATTCCATACCTAAAAATGTCTAATCCTGTATAGTCATAAAAATTCCAAACTTGATTTGAATTAGAGTTTCTCCCGACCTCCTCCTCCCTAGGAGCCGGCTGTACCCAGAAGCCCGCAGACATTGAAGCTGCTGCCCCTTGCCCTCCGAGGTTTTCACAGCCCTCAGCTTGCTAACGGGTCCTGACCCCTCCAGGATCAAGAGTATGGAAGAGAGTGAGAAGAAGGTGGGCAGGCGAGCTCTTGGCCAACTGAGGGTCTTGTAGGCTGGCGTCACTCTCTCTTTCTCAGGGGCACCTTTGTGGATACTTTAGAGACCCCTCGGGAAACATTCAATTGCACTTTCCATGATGGCTGATCCCTTCATACCTGTTTCTTTGGGAGTCAGATCTACATGGATTCTCTTGGTTGACCTAGTTGTCCCTCTAGGACAGGATTCAAATAGCCAGTTCTCCCTCCCTTGTGGTCCCCATCTGGCCTACGAGCAACACGTATGCCCCACCTCCCACCTTCCCACTGCCATCTCTGCTTGTGTAATCAGCTCCGTGAGTCCAGGTTCACCTCACCCAGCTGCCTCAGGCTGAGGGTGAAAGCCTCTCTTTACGTTCTGAGCTGTGTGTCAGATGCTAATCCCCCCACTTGGAACAGCCTCATCAAGGTTCCTGTTGACTTGAGATAAACAGGGAATCACCCCTATGCTCCCACCCCTAGGAGGTGGGGTTGGTACTCAGAGCAACTGAAGTTATATGTATATCTTTTCAAAGTAATCCTCCTGAGAAATACACTCTAGTTTGCAACAAACCAACCCCTCTCACACCTTCATGGAAGTGAGTCATTCAACCAGTTCTGGACCATCTACTTCCAAATATCTGCGCAGTTGTACATCTCAAATCTCTCTGTGTCTCTCTCTGTCTCTGTGTGTGTGTGTGTGTGTGTGTCTCTGTCTTTCTGTCTCCCTTTCTGTCTCCCTTTCTGTCTCTCTGTCTGTCTGTCTGTCTGTCTCTCTCTCTCTCACACACACACACACACACACACACACACCCCTAATCAAAGCATCCAGCTTACCATCTGATTACTTATGTGTGTGTATGTATAAAGTTGTATAAAAAATGTGGAAGGACATGCTCTGTATCCATCAGGGTGCTGGCATTAGAGCTGAATAATTTGAAGAGAATTTGATAAAGGGATGGCTTACAAAAGTGGGGGAAGAATTTTGGGAAACAATAGGGATTAATGCAGTTCCCAGGACCAACGAAAGCAGGGAACCACAACAACCCCCAAGCCTGGGGGACATGGAGGAGATGGCTTTTTGGAAAAGGTCACCATCTGGATTTAGGTGGAGATGCAACCAACTCACAGTGACCCAACAGGGAGGGAACGAGAGGGAGTAAAACCCTGCCATCACTCCTCTCCCTCTCTCCCTCCAATCTCCTCCTAGTGCCTCCCATTGGCCAAGTCCAGTCAGAAGCTGGAGAGTAAAGGATCTCATTAATGCGGTCCCATAGGGGTCAGGCTCCCAGGGGCAGGGCAGGTAGGGTGGAGAAGGATGGGGAAAGTCAGAAGTGCAAATGGAAGCTGACCAATACACATTCCAAAATGTCACAGCAGTTATCTATTGAGAGGGAGGCTGGAAGATGGCTTTTACCTTTTATTCTTTTTTTCTTAATTTACTTTTTTATTCAGCAGGTTCTTATTAGTTATCTATTTAATACATATTAGTGTATATTTGTCAATACCAATCTCCCAATTCATCACACCACCACCACCCCCTGCCACTTTTCCCCCTTGGTGTCCATACGTTTGTTCTCTACATTGGTGTCTCTATTTCTGCCCTGCAAACCAGTTCATCTGTACGATTTTTCTAGGTTCCACATATATGCATTAATATACGATATTTGTTTTTCTCTTTCTGACTTACTTCACTCTGTATGACAGCCTCTAGATCCATCCACGTCTCTACAAATGACCCAATTTCCTTCTTTTTTATGGCTGAGTAATATTCCATTGTATATATGTACCACCTCTTCTTTATCCATTCCTCTGTTGATGGACATTTAGGTTGCTTCCATGACCTGGCTATTGTAAATAGTACTGCAATGAACATTCGGGTGCATGTGTCTTTTTGAATTATGGTTTTCTCTGGGTATATGCCCAGGAGTGGGATTGCTGGATCATATGGTAATTCTATGTTCTCCATAGTGGCTGTATGCATTTACATTCCCACCAACAGTGCAAGAGGGTTCCCTTTTCTCCACACCCTCTCCAGCATTTGTTGTTTGTAGATTTTCTGATGATACCCATTCTAACTGGTGTGAGGTGATACCTCATTGTAGTTTTGATTTGCATTTCTCTAATAATTAGTGATGTTGAGCAGCTTTTCATGTGTTTCTGGCCATCTGTATGTCTTCTTTGGAGAAATGTCTATTTATGTCTTCTACCTGTTTTTTGATTGGGTTGTTTGTTTTTTTTAATACTGAGCTGCATGAGCTGTTTATATATTTTGGAGATTAATCCTTTGTCCGTTCATTCGTTAGCAAATATTTTCTCCCATTCTGAGAGTTGTCTTTTCATGTGGTTTGTAGTTTCCTTTGCTTTGCAAAAGCTTTTAAGTTTCATTAGGTCCCATTTGTTTATTTTTGTTTTTATTTCAACTACTCTAAGAGGTGGATCAAAAAAGATCTTGCTGTGATTTATGTCAGAGAGTGTTCTTCCTATGTTTTCCTCTAAGAGTTTTATAGTGTCCAGTCTTACATTTAGGTCTCTAATCCATTTTGAGTTTATTTTTGTGTATGGTGTTAGGGAGTGTTTTAATTTCATTCTTTTACATGTAGCTGTCCAGTTTTCCCAGCACCACTTATTGAAGAGACTGTCTTTTCTCCATTGTATATCCTTGCCTCCTTTGTCATAGATTAGTTGACCATAGGTGTGTGGGTTTATCTCTGGGCTTTCTATCCTGTACCATTGATCTATAGTTCTGTTTTTGTGCCAGTACCATATTGTCTTGATTACTGCAGCTTTGTAGTGTAGTCTGAAGTCAGGGAGTCTGATTCCTCCAGCTCCATTTCTTTCCCTCAAGACTGCTTTGGCTATTCGGGGTCTTTTGTGTCTCCATACAAATTTTAACATTTTTTGTTCTAGGTCTGTAAAAAATGCCATTGGTAATTTGATAGGGATTGCATTGAATCTGTAGATTGCTTTGGGTAGTATAGTCATTTTCACAATATTGATTCTTCCAATCCAAGAACAGGGCATGTCTCTCCATCTGTTTGTATCATCTTTCATTTCTTTCATAAGTGTCTTATAGTTTTCTGCATACAGGTCTTTTGTCTCTCTAGGTAGGTTTATTCCTAGGTATTTTATTCTTTCTGTTGCAATGGTAAATGGGAGTGTTTCCTTAATTTCTCTTTCAGATTTTTCATCATTAGTGTATAGGAATGCAAGAGATTTCTGTGAATTAATTTTGTATCCTGCTGCTTTATCAAATTCATTGATTAGCTCTAGTAGTTTTCTGGTGGCATCTTTAGGATTCTCTATGTATAGTATCATGTCATCTGCAAACAGTGACAGTTTTACTTCTTCTTTTCCAATTTGTATTCCTTTTATTTCTTTTTTCTTCTCTGATTGCCATGGCTAGGACTTCCAAAACTATGTTGTATAATAGTGGTGAGAGTGGACATCCTTGTCTCGTTCCTGATTGTACAAGAAATGCTTTCAGTGTTTCACCATTGAGAATGATGTTTGCTGTGGAGTTATCTTATATGGCCTTTATTATGTTGAGGTAGGTTCCCTCTATGCCCAGTTTCTGGAGAGTTTTTATCATAAATTGGTGTTGAATCTTGTCAAAAGCCTTTTCTGCATCTATTGAGATGATCACATGGTTTTTATTCTTCAATTTGTTAATATGGTGTATCACATTGATTGATTTGCATATATTGAAGAATCCTCGCATCCCAGGGATAAATCTCTCTTGATCATGGTGTATGATCCCTTTAATGTGTTGTTGGATTCTGTTTGCTAGTATTTTGTTGAGGATTTTTGCATCCATATTCATCAGTGATATTGGTCTGTAATTTTCTTTTTTTGTAGTATCCTTGTCTGGTTTTGGTATCAGGGCGATGGTGGCCTCATAGAATGAGTTTGGGAGTGTTCCTTCCTCTGCAATTGTTTGGAAGAGTTTGAGAAGGATGGGTGTCAGCTCTTCTTTAAATGTTTGATAGAATTCACCTGTGAAGCCATCTGATGCTGGACTTTTGTTTGTTGGAGGTTTTTAATCACAGTTTCAATTTCATTACTTGTGATTGGTCTGTCCATATTTTCTATTTCTTCCTGGTTCAGTCTTGGAAGGTTACACCTTTCTAAGAATTTGTCCATTTCTTCCAGGTTCTCCATTTTATTGGCATAGAGTTGCTTGTAGTAGTCTCTTAAGATGCTTTGTATTTCTGCCATGTCTGTTGTAACGTCTCCTTTTTCATTTCTAATTTTATTGATTTGAGTCTCTCCCTCTTTTTCTTCATGAGTATGGTTAATGGTTTGTCAATTTTGGTTATCTTCTCAAAGAACCAGCTTTTAGTTTTATTGGTCTTTGCTATTGTTTTCTTTGTTTCTATTTCATTTATTTGTGCTGTGATCTTTATGATTTCTTTCCTTCTACTAACTTTGGGTTTTGTTTGTTCTTCTTTCTCTAGTTCCTTTAGGTGTAATGTTAGATTGTTTATCTGAGATTTTTCTTGTTTCTTGAAGTAGGCTTGTATTGCTATAAACTTCCCTCTTAGAACTGCTTTTGCTGCATCCCACAGGTTTTGGATCATCGTGTTTTCATTGTCATTTGTCTCTAGGTATTTTTTGATTTCCTCTTTGGTTTCTTCAGTGATCTCTTGGCTATTTAGAAACGTATGGTTTAGCCTCCGTGTTTTTGTGTTTTTTACAGTTTTTTCCCTGTAATTGATTTCTAACCTCACAGCATTGTGGTCAGAAAAGACGCTTGTTATGATTTCAATTTTCTTAAATTTACTGAGGCTTGATTTGTGACCCAAGATATGATCTATCCTGGAGAATGTTCCATGCACACTTGAGAAGAAAGTGTAATCTGCTGTTTTTGGATGGAATGTCCTATAAATATCAATTAAATCTATCTGGTCTATTGTGTCATTTAAAGCTTGTGTTTCCTTATTAATTTTCTGTTTGGATGATCTGTCCATTGGTGTAAGTGAGGTGTTAAAGTCCCCCACTATTATTGCGTTACTCTCGATTTCCTCTTTTAGAGCTGTTAGCAGTTGACTTATGTATTGAGGTGCTCCTATGTTGGGTGCATATATAATTGTTATATCTTCTTCTTGGATTGATCCCTTGATCATTATGTAGTGTCCTTCCTTGTCTCTTGTAACATTCTTTATTTTAAAGTCTATTTTATCTGATATGAGTATTGCTACTCCAACTTTCTTTTGATTTCCATTTGTATGGAATATCTTTTTCAATCCCATTACCTTTAGTCTGTATGTGTCCCTAGGTCTGAAGTGGGTCTCTTGTAGACAGCATATATATGGGTCTTTTTTTTGTATCCATTCAGCAAGCCTGTGGCTTTTGGTTGGAGCATTTAATCCATTCACGTTTAAGGTAATTATCGATATGTATGTTCCTATGACCATTTTCTTAATTGTTTTGGGTTTGTTTTTGTAGGTCCTTTTCTTCTCTTGTGTTTCCCACTTAGAGAAGTTCCTTTAGCATTTGTTGTAGAGCTGGTTTGGTGGTGCTGACTTCTCTTAGCTTTTGCTTGTCTGTAACGCTTTTGATTTCTCCGTTGAATCTGAATGAGATTCTTGCTGCTAGTATAGTAATCTTGGTTGTAGGTTCTTCCCTTTCATCACTTTAAATACGTCATGCCACTGCCTTCTGTCTTGTAGAGTTTCTGCTGAGAAATCAGCTGTTAACCTTATGGGAGTTCCCTTGTATGTTATTTGTCATTTTTCCCTTGTTGCTTTCAATAATTTTTCTTTGTCTTTAATTTTTGCCAATTTGATTACTATGTGTCTTGGCATGTTTCTCCTTGGGTTTATCCTGTATGGGACTCTCTGTGCTTCCTGGACTTGGGTAGCTATTTCCTTTCCCATGTTAGGGAAGTTTTCTACTATAATCTGTTCAAATATTTTCTCGGGTCCTTTCTCTCTCTCTTCTCCTTCTGGGACCCCTATAATGTGAATGTTGTTGCATTTAATGTTGTCCCAGAGGTCTCTTAGGCTGTCTTCATTTCTTTTCATTCTTTTTTCTTTATTCTGTTCCACAGAGTGAGTTCCACCATTCTGTCTTCCAGATCACTTATACATTCTTCTGCCTCAGTTACTGTGCTATTGATTCCTTCTAGTGTATTTTTCATTTCAGTTATTGTATTGTTCATCTCTGTTTGTTTGTTCTTTAATTCGTCTAGGTCTTTGTTAAACATTTCTTGCATCTTCTCGATCTTTGCCTCCATTCTTATTCCGAGGTCCTGGATCATCTTCACTATCATTATTCTGAATTCTTTTTCTGGAAGGTTTCCTATCTCTACTTCATTTAGTTGTTTTTCTGGGGTTTTATCTTGTTCCTCATCTGGTACATAGCCCCTCTGTCTTTTCATCTTGTCTATCTTTCTGTGAATGTGGTTTTTGTTCCACAGGATGCAGGATTGTAGTTCTTGCTTCTGCTGTCTGCCCTCTGGTGGATGAGGCTATCTAAGAGGCTTTTCTGCCTTTCATTCTTTATAGTTCTGTTTTTTTCATTTTGAATTTTTTTACAACAAGCATATCTTCATGGGTTGTTTTTGTAATTTAAAGAAAAGTTAAAAATACACTGAGTAATTATAGTCACAACTACACGATTCTGGGCTGCAGATGGGATTGTGTAGAGCATATGAGGTTCTCCTCTGTGAGTCCAATAGTGTCCAGTGATCTAGGGCTTAATTCATGCCTTATACCCTACATTACTCAGGAAGTGCTTACTAGCATTTAGAGCTAAGTAAACTTCACTGATATCCAGAGTTCAGCACAGGCTATTTCAGAGTTCTACATGGGAGTGTGGCACAAAACGGCTGGAACCCACTCCCTGCAGTAGCAGAATAATGGCCCCCAAAGATGTCCTAATCTCCAGAACCTGTGAATGTGCTACCTCATCACGGCAAAGGAGATCTTGCAGGTGTGATTAGTTAAGGATCTCAAGATGGGGAAATTATTCTGGATTAGCTAGTTGGGCCCAATGTGATCAAAAGGTCCTTAAAAGATGGAAGAAGGAGGTGGGAGAGTCAGAGAATGACATGCAACAATGGAAGCAGAGGTCAGAGCAACGTGACTACAAAACGGGGAAGGTTCACAGTCTCTAGATGCTGAAAAAGACTAGGAAGATTGTCCCCTTGAGCCTCCAGAAGGAATGGACCCCTGCCAACACCCAGATCTGCAGATCCCCTCCAGCTTCTCTGACCCCTGGGCCAGAGTGACTAGCTGAGTGACAAAGGGCCCAGTCCCTGCAGGGCCGCCATACCATCTAGGTCAGAGGCGATGAAAATGGATACAGCTTCCAGTGTCATGCCCTTGGCTTGCAGCTTGATCCTGGTTTCCAAGACTTTACATCCATCTTTGCTTCCCTGCTGCCTGCCTTTCAGACTTCAAGCTCTAGCATCGCACAAAGGCAACAGCTCCCAGAGAGATCATTGCAGCAGCTCCCAGAATTGCCCACGGTCAAATCTCTATAACTGAGCCCTTAAGATTTATGTATCTATATTTATTACTATATCTATCTGTATGTATGTGTATATTTATGTCCACAAATAGGTGTTGGATAGATAGACAGGTAGACGATAGATAGATAGACAGACAGGGAGATATATTTATCTCCCCTAGTGTCTCTGCTTCTCTGATCAAACCCTGACTGACACAAGGGGCTGGTCAGCATTTCACTGTCAATATCACTGTTAACATTATGTATCATAAAAGCACTGGTTTTCTCAGGTCATATTCTGTACCAGCCAAAGTCTCTAAAAGGATTCATCTCTTTTCTATTCTTAATAATTAGCAAGGCAAATAACATCCTCCGTATACTACAAATAGGAAAAGAAATTGATAACAGAAGTCCCTTAAGGCAGGGGTCCCCAACCCCCAGGCTGCAAGCCAAGAGCACAACACTGGAAGCTGTATCCATCTTTCATTCCAAGAGTTACCACGAAGGAAAGCCAAGGAGGAGTAACTAGCCAGGCAAACAAGTCCCTCACCCTTGTTTACCTTGAAGAGGTCACGGGGCCACTTCAGCTCTGGGCCAAATTAGGGACTCAGTAAATAGAATGCATTTATGTGTATAAAAATTATATCCTTTGAATATTTTGCTTTTAAAGAGCTGACCTCCCTCTGCTTTGTTAAACAAAACTCTTCTGATTAGTTCTAACCAGGCTTGAATTGGGGATTACTTGGCCTTGGGCAAGCTTGAAAGTGAAGCAAGTCAAAGCAAAGCATAACATGAGGGTGTGATTTTTGCATAGGATTTTTCTTATTTATTGGTTTAACCAACTCTTTGACTTCCCTGAAGGTCTAAGATAGAGAGACTTGATACAAGAAGACACACGCATTGCAGAGCCTCCTTGAACCCATAAAACTGTCATATGCTCAACGCCACAGAGCTGCCTGCTGCACCATCGATTTGGTGCTTGCCCCTACATTTGTGCTGCGCATGGATCTCAGTTCTTGTTTTCTGTATGTCGACCGGATTTCTATTTTGACACCTCCTCCTATCAAGATGAAGAGAAACATAATCTCGGTCACCTTCCCCTCCTTTCCCTAAGTTTAAGAAGCTCAGAGGGTGCACAGCCTTTGGGAAGGTGCCACCTGGCCATTTCATCTAGTCACATGAGACCCCACTGAGACATCTCACATGTCTGACCACACCGTTCTTCATACTGTGGGTCTTCCTGTGACTTCTGTGTTGCACTTGGGGCACAGGGACAATTTGGCTCCCCCAGCACTCCACAGGTGGGAGGGGAGGATGGCAAAGAGTGACCTGAAGACGAAAGCATAGGCAAATATGTCTCAAATAAGATCCTGCCCCCAGGTATCACTGAACTTTATTCTACGTGCTTTACATCTCCCAAACAAGATCTTGATTCCCTCCAGGCCATCAGCTGTGCCTTGTAACTCTGTATGTCCTTACTGGTCAGCAGAGTACCAACCAATGCATTTTTATTGTTGACAGTAATCCTGTGTAGATTACATACACCATACAAGGACCCGTGACTTAAGTCAGAATTCCCCAGACGTGGACCCCATGATGAATATTCATACACAGGTGATGTGTTGATTGTGAAAGCAGTGCTCCCAGGGCCGACTGGGAAGTGAGGAAGGCAAGACGGGGGGGCCAGCAAAGGCTCAGTCTCAAGCCAACGCCCCATAGAGGGTCACTGCAGCCTGATTCCACAGAGGAACCTCAGAGGATAAATTACACCTCGGGGTGGTCCCCACGCGAGTCAGGGAGCTGGGCCTGTTGGTATTGGGGCTAAGGTGCTCCCATAGCCAAGGACAGTCCTTTAAAAAAGGTCGGGGAGCCCACAGACATGGAGGGAGAGGGTCCAAGAGGACGTGAGCAGATCCTGGGCACTGACCAGTATAGCAGCCCCACTGACCTGACAGGTGGGCAAGAACTCCTGAAGGCAAGTGCTGACGCCGAAACACACCACGATTCAGCGGCTGTGAGTGTAAAAAAAAACAGAGGGAAGAGAAGAAAATGTTTAAAAACTCTTCAAACAGGGGTGTGCACCCCTCTGGTTCACTGAGATCCTTTCATGTATAATGTCAGCAGTACTGTGACTTTTTGAGCCATGGCTTCGGGCCAAGAACTTATCAACTCGAACTGCAAAATATCACACAATGCACATAGTGGTCGTCAACATACACAAACGTCAGCTGGCAAGGGCTAGGACACAGAGTAGAGAATGAATTTTATCTGAAATTCAATTTACAGGTATTGGGAGGTAGTATGTAAATAATATTTATTCATGCAGATGTGTTATTCAGTTTAAGAAAAAAACTGGTCTCATAAAAATTCCAGAATTCTTTTACAATATTTTGCATATGATATTTTAAAGGAGCACTCATTCTAGAAAATATGGAAAAGTTGGAAAGAAGATTATTACTTCTAACTTTGAAACACCTTTTTCCTTATTTAGAACAATGGTTCTCAGAGTGATATAAGGGTGGTTCCGGGTCAGTCGCATCAGCCCATTTGAAAGCTCGTTAAAAATGCTGGTTCCCGGGCCCCACCCCAGACGGACTGAGTCAGAAATTCTGGGGGCTGGGAAGCTGTCACACCCCACCATAATTTTAAACTAGTGCCTTATTATTGGATATATAAGTTGTTTCCAGCATTTCACTGTTATAAACAATGCTGCAGAGAACATCCTTGTACTAGAACCTTTGTGCAGTCAAGTAGATACTTTGTAAATCTCCTCTCTCTGCACCTCTCTCTCTCTTTCTCTCTCTCTCCCTCCTCTTCGTCTCTCTCAAACAGAAGCTTTAAGAATGAGGAAACTGCCCTGCCTCAGCTTCTTTCTCCCTCTCTCACTCACTCCATGACAAAGCCCAGAATACCTGCTGGGGACTCGGGCGGGAGGGAAACACAAAAATAAGACTGTATTAAAAACTCTCATTTCAAAGATTATATTAAGAACTCTAGTTTTTGATCCATCTCCTTGCATTTTCTTTTTACCACCTGCGGAAAAATCCTGCCTGCCTCTCTGGAAAAGTAGCCCATAATGTTTCCTGAACGGAACTGCAAGGCAGATCTTGTCAATTTCTGTTTAAAGTTTATGGAAGGGGCTCCCAAGGGGGCAGAAACGGCTACTTCCTCTTTTAGGGTAAAGCAAGAAAGAAGAGAGGAAAAGGAACAGAGAAGAAAATTGAAGATAGTGGAGGAGCAGAGAGTGAAAGGGGGTGGAAGAGAGGTGGGAACTTTTCACAGGCTTGTGTCATTAAGTGCAGAGCAAAGCAAAGCTGCTGCCTGGGGCCCCTCATCACCGGAGCAACCTTTCCAGAGATACCCAGGCAATTTGCGCTTCCATAAATCCTGCAGCATTTTTTTCTTTACAACCTCAACAAAATTCCATTTCTGCTACAGTGGCTGCAGGCCATAATAGACACATCTCCAGCAATTTCAGCCCCTAATGTTGGCAGGGTCCTTGTGCCGAATTTAATCCGAAAAGCTGAAGTTGCAGCCTCCTCAGCTACAAAATTTTCAATGTGCTTTCCCTTTGACCATATAATTGGGATAAGAAAGGTAACTCCCACAGAAATATCAACGTGCATCTGAAATTGGAAAAGGATTAAAAAATCATCCTTAGGCTAGTGATATAAATTCATCCACATCTTTTCCATCATACTGTGTCACTTGCACCAGTAAATGCCAACTGCACAACTTCCCAGTAAAAACTTGCTGGAGTTATTATAAGTATTTAAAATTTCAAGTCACCTGAGCAAGAATGTGAGACTGACTAAAACTAATAATATGGTACCACCCTGTCTGTAATGATGTCAATTAGCTGTAGCTGGTGACCTCATCTTCCACCTCTCCTCCTTGCTACCCACCAGGATCCCCTGCAGCCGGCCCCCCGTCCCAGACACCTCACTGTGCAGCTGCCGGGGCTGCAGACCCAGCCCCTCTCTCTTGCCATTGGTTCCGCCTTGTGGAGTCTCCTTCCCGGTGCTGCCTGCTGGCGCTTCCACCCACCGCATGGAGCCCACTGTGGACCACTGTTGGGTTTACTCCATTCTGACACTGGGTCATGGGAACTGTATATCTCCCTGCCTGCCCCCCACCCAGACTCTGAGTCCTGTGAAGATGGGGCCAGTGTCTTCATCCTTGCTCTTTGCATGTGGGGGAGATTCCCCCCAAAGCCTCAATCCCTGGACCCACACCCCTTTGGGCTGTGAGTTTGCAGTTTCCTGCCAGGTGGCGCCTACCCCCCACCCGCTTGCAGCTGGGCTTGGCCATGTGAAGCGTCTGGGCCAATGGGGCATCAGCAGAAGTGACAGGTACCACAGGAAGGAGTCCAGGCCAGTCTGACAGAGAACAAGATGTGACAGCGTCCAACGATTGACCCAGGAGGGAGGCTACCCTAGACTAGCGCGAGAGAGGTGAGAAATCATAAAATGCCCCTGTGTGAGGACCAATGGCTCATTTACACATGAAAGGAACGGGGACTGTCCTAGTTTTCACAAACTCTGGAACCTCTGCTTACATACTTCCTTATGTTGTAGATACAGGACCTGTGTCTGTAGGTCCTGGAGAGATAGAGCCGCACTTTCAAAGGTCACTCACTGGCTTCAGGGCTAATCAGCCTGGGATTAGGAAACACCACAAGGCTGTGTTTGGGCATTTGGGTTAGAGTCACATAACCTCTGGAGTCAGGAATACCCCAGTCGGGACTCGGGGTCCCCGATGGACCCTTCCTCACAGGCTGAAAAACCCATCCTCTACCCAGGACTGCTCTACTCCCCAAGAGGGCCGGACACCGGCCACGCCTCCCACGAGCCTGCACTTGTGCGCGCACAGGCACACCTGTGCCAACACATTGGCGCACGTGCAGACACTGGTGACAAAGGCCATGGGCCCACCTTGGCGGGAGGCTGCTGCTTTCTTAGCCCGGCAGACTGGGCCATGCGATGGCAGAGACGCTGCTGACAGAAGGAGACCCCGACTGCGGGGGCCTGGATTCTTCCCGAGGAGCCTAGCACGCCATCAGACCTCGTGAGCAGCGGATTTATCAGAGACTGAACTCCCGCTGTAGGCCATCCTGCCGTCTTCCCACGGATGGACCTGAGGACCGCTCCCGGGCCACTTCCGGAGGACAAGAGCGAGGCTCCAGAGCCCTCGGCAGATGCACCTGAGGTACCGAGGGGGTTGGGGGTTTCCTTCTCGACTTCCCAGGAGACTTTGCAAAAAGGTTACTGCGGGGATGCAAGGAAGGAAAGCAGTGTCAAGGGCCACCTGGCAGGTTGGACCAAGGGGACAGCGTCGCTCCTTGACTGTCTTACTTTGCTGCACTATCATTAAATATTTTAAAATCCCACATATGTCTTCCCCCCAAATTTAATTTTAAACTGTTCTTGGGCAAGAATCACATGTTATACTTTTTTAAAATGCTAAGAAAAGTGCTATGAACAATGGGAAATACACTTTGACTTGAATCAACATGAAAAGGAGGAACATACCCCAATGCTTATTATTTTTAAATGATTACAGATCAGGTCTCCACTGACAAAGTGAAGCAAAGAGCAGTTTCTCTCTATCAAAGTATCTTTAAAAATCCATATGGTGCAGGTGGGTGGTGGGGAGCACACAGGGCTGTGAGTCTGAAAGCTTCACCCCTTCTGGGCATTTCCGGTTCCGCCCCCGACTACTGCTTGATGCTGGGAGAATGACGTCACTCACCTGGGACCCCCATTGCATCATTTGGACCACTTTTAAAGGGAAAATTTGCTCTCTCCACCCCACAGTTGGATTACTTCATTTTCTGGAATAACACGTAAATTTACACAATGATAAAGTAAGGTGTAAACCATTTAGGCTTATAGCTCTTAGGTATCACTAAAGCACACATTTAAAACATTTTTAAAATAAATAGTAGCAACACCACAAGTCAACAGGACTCAACTGGCAAAACCGACATGAGAGAGAAAGTCACGTTTCTGAACAACACTGCACCTCACCTCCAAATGCAGTATTGACAGTGTGAGTCTTTTGCACGGGTGCTTGCTTCTACTGTAGTGGCTTCGTGCAAAACCTGTATTGTTACAGGGAGCCCGAACCTCACTGGGCCTCCCTTGGCAATTGAAGTAGGAATACGTGGCACCAGCCTGACCATGAGCGCAAACACAAATGAGAAAACAGAGCAGCAGGGCAGCGCTTAGAAGGGGGCCATCCACATAACCCAGAATACACACCTGTTTCAGATTATCACCGAAATCCAAACAAAGGTTTAATCATGTAGAGAACTCAGAGGCATTTCCAGAATCTGTCACAACACTCCAGCTGGAGAAATACTGGAATCAGAAACCTCTAAAACCCTTCAAGTCCATTCTGTTCAAATCTAACCTCACTGGAGCCTCAGAAACATCCATTGCAGTGCACAGATCTGCCACCAGAGGGAAATAGAGAGCCATCACAGTAAAGATGTGGCTGACGTGGAGTCACTTCCTCCTTCACTTGCCAAGCAAAGAGCTTGTTGGCAACTGTCCCTCCTTCTCTTCCCGCGGGTCCTAAAGATATAGTTTAACCAAGCGAAGTGTGATAGGGGTACAAATAATATGAATTCATTCTTTTACTCAAATAAGAGGAGTGTTCTCTTTTTCTTAGTTTCTTTCTATTTACCTGCATCTATTGAGGAAACTTTCACTGAATGTCTACTATGTGCAAGAAAAAGACATGTGAAAAGAAAAAGTTGTTCACAGAATTCTAAATACACTTCTAAGCTGAAGTGAGTTGACAGTTCTCAGAGATTCTCTCTCCAAAACCCACTAGTGAGGATCTTCACAGAGCATACAGAGTGTATGGTAGAAGGAGAAAAGGATGCATTGTTTGAAAATAGCAAAGAGGTATGGGTACCACAGTTGGCTGTACTCGGATAGAAGGAAGCGCACTGCTTTACTGCCTCCAGGGCTCATCCCTGTAGAAAATCACTCTGTTTCCAGCCATTCATTCAGGTAACAGACAATTCTGGAATATCAGCTGTGTACTCAGAATGTGGTAGATGGTTTGGGTATTGAAAAGAAAAGTGAGAGCAGGTCCCCATCCTCAAAGAGCTGCCTATATAACCTAGATGAGTAAACCAAACTAATATGTGAGACAAGAGAGAAATAAGTACTAAACTGAGTGGTGGGAAAAATAAATGAAAGGAGGAAGGGAAAGACGCCATTGTTAATTACGAGCGAAGGGACCCTTGGAGAAGGCACGGGAGGAAAGGAGAAATGGGGACAATCATACCTGAAATGCACTCATCCCATGATGGTGTGATGCGATGTGGCTTTATCAGATGTATCTCTATGACTATTTGACCTTCCTGAAAAACAAACAAAAAAATTATATCCTCTGTGGAGGGGAAGTGTCCCAAGGCCTCGCTTGCCTGCAGTGAGGAGCAAGGCTTGTGGGCATCAGGACCCAGGCTTCGAGACTGCCCCATCCCACCGCCACCACCGCCCCAGTCTGTTCTGCCCATAAGTACATGACAGCAACATCAGCACGACCTCCCACATCCTGTGCTCTGTGCTTCCTGGGCACCAGGTCGGAAGGGAAGAGAATGCCCCCCCAAATTCTCTGGGGGACTGTGCTTCTGTGCCCCCAAAGCCACATCACCTGGGCTGCAGGTCTCAAGAAGCAGCTCCTCTGACCCACCACCAGCATCAGCCTGCAGAGCTCTCTCTAGAACAGTCCCCAGAGCCATCCGGCTGCTGCCTGTCTCCCCTCTCAACCCAGACTTCTCTGCCCAAACCTTCTCTCTTCTCTTCAGCCACAAAAGAAAGCCTCATCTCCTGTTAGCACACAAGGAGTTACGAACTAGCTTGTTCTTCCGTGTGACCCTCAGAGAACTGGCTGATCTCGGATACTGTGAATGACTCTGACCCTGACAGCAGTGTATGTATGCCCTGTGAAAGGAGCCAAGCAGAGACCAGGGTGAAGAATCAAAATCAGTGTGCAGAGCAAAGCCTGCTCCAAGAGTCACTTCAAATCTAGTTTACTCACAAAGTTTTGCATTGAGAGACAAACCCTGCCCTTTGGGTAGGCAAGTTTGGTAATGTTTAAATTGTCAGAAATTATGGTTTTGCTCCTATAAACTTGGAATTTCGATTTCTTCATGAGTATACATCCATCCATTCCTTCAAAAACAAAAAAAAGACTGTATATCTACAAAATACCAGGCATCCTGCTGAGCCTAGAGCTACAGAGAGAAATACAACGTGATCTGCATCCTGGAAAACGCAGTGCGTTGAGGACGCAGGTACACCCGCAAATCATAATTCAGCTGAAGGCTTCGCACACGCGTGCGTATAAATGTGTAAAATAAACCACAGTTAGAGACTTGACACGCAGTTTTCACTGTACCGGCTATTTGTATTTCATACCACAAGATTAAAGACAGCTAGGGGCCACTAGAGATGGAGCCACCGCCTGGTGGGCTTGGATAAGAAACGTTCACAGACGGATAAGAGACCGAGGAACCACACACAAGTGAGGCTTGAACAATGGCTACGGTGCCTGAGGAAGCTGAGAAAGCAAGGCCATCTGGAGGTTATGCCATTTTTTTGTTTAAACTCACAAAGAAAAGTTTTTGATTTGCTTTGTCTTCCAGACCTCCTTTAGCAGAAAATTACTTAGACAAACTAGATAAATGAGAACATTTGGGGTAATTTTATAGAAATCAGCCCTAACTGCTCCACTTACCATGAATTGATTTATAGGCGTTAGAGATGTAAATTTGCCAGGAGGATTCTGGAGAGACTCACAAAAATCAAAATCAGAAAACACGTGGCCCCGTGGGACCCAGTGGCTGCCGTGAGGGTCCCTCCACCTCCCACTCCGTCCTCCCTGTCCCCCTCACTCTGCTTTCCCCTTTGCAGACTGACTGTCTCCTCTGCCCCAGAACACATGGGGGTAAGTGGTTCCTTGAGGCATCCCCAGCTTTTCCTCTCACAATTCCAATGCCCAAGAGGTGGTTTCTTCTCCTCATACCAGTTGCAAAATCCCTCGGAAACAACTCTGTCCTATTTTGGGTTATTCCTGGAGCAAGAATTGACTGTGGCCGGGAGCTGTGTGGAAAACTATTGGCCCGGCCAGACCCAAGCAGCCAGTGGCAGCCAGGTCGTAAAACAGCTGCTCTCCCCAAGCTGCAGGACAGGCCCCAAAGAAAGGGATGGAAATGCTATCACAGAATAGACTCCTGCATAGACTAATTGGCCAGAGGCTACATTCATTTCAGATGACCTCACCTTTCAACTGATAATCTCAGAAATACTGCCTTGCAGAAAAATCTGGAAGAGAAGCTCTTTAACTCTCAGAACTGAGAACCTGTCCCAGTTCACTTCAGTTTCCCTTTTCCTGCCCTGAAAGTGCTCTTTTCCTCCCACGTTATTTAAAGAAAGTTAGAGACGAATGAGACATGATTTTTTTGATATGCGACCTTAAGACAGGGGCTTCATTTTTAAATATTTAACAGATTCTCTGTATTTGGAAACTACCATGAGTGTAAGTCTATACAAAGATGAACATAGTGGTTTCTATTTGTGGTCCATTCCTGTCCTTACGTGCAGCACGCAAACTAAAGGCATCTAGAACGTGCACCTTGGCATGGAATGCTGTCTTTTTACCAAATGCAAATGATAAATCCAGTATCAGAGACTATGCTGTAATATGCTGGAAGCCAAAACCAAATCAGGCTGTTCGGAGATCTTGAAGAAATTACTGATTTTGAATCTTAGTTTCTTTATTTAGAAAATTGGGAGTTGGGGCCAGATTATCTTTCAAGTTGCAGCTAAATCTAAAATTCTGAAGGATCTTCTGAACGACTATAACAGTTACTGATAGAAAATTCTTAAGAAATACATGCTTTCTGTTGATTACCAGTTAGAACTGAGTCGGTCAAAAAGCTGATAGTCACCAAAAAACAAATTTTTTAAATTAATGCTCTCAAGTTACCAGAAGAAAGCAAGTCATTTATTAGAGCTTCTCTTCTCTCTGAAAATTTTGCTCTCTGCAAAGGCGGGGAGCCGAGCCCTCTGCCTTCACCAGGGGGGCTTGTACGGCCACCTGTGCGCGCTATAAAAAGCAATTGCTCGGGGAGCCACTTTCTATTGGACACTAAGGGGAACCGTGCACAGCTTTTCACTCACTGGCCCACACTGTTCTTTAGGGTAAGAGTGGCCAACAATTGATCGAAACTTCTGCAGTGAGAGGTGTTGGATGACCTGTTTCGTGCAGGAATAATCCTGTAAGTCACATTTGCTGAAAATAGACCCTTGTGGCATGAAGTTCTTTAGAACTCGGCAGGTCAAACCAAGTTGAGGGGGAAAGAGACAAAGAGATAGAAGGAAGGAGTGAGAACTCGCTACTTTCTAGCCAGTTGGCAGATACAGAAAGAGCGAGAGAGAGCGAGTGATGGAGACTGAGGGCAGGCGCATGCGCGTAGAGCCTGAGAAGTCCGCTTAGAAGAGCGCTTCTCACAGCACCCCAGCCCGGAGTGGCCCGCGTGTGTTCTGGCTGCTCAGGTCCAGTTTGGTCATGAGACTCTAAGCTCAGCCCCTCGCTGTCCTGGAGCAGCACCAGCATGCCGGGTCCCCAGTCTCCAAGAGCATCCCCAGGGAAAAGCCGTAATGTGGTCCCCACTCCTAAGAGCATGGTGAGTAGGGAGACTTCAGTCTGAAGTCCGCTGGGCACTCAAATACCAAGGGGGTCGAGCATAGCAAACCTCCTCCCCAGAGGGGCCTAAAAATAGCCCCCAACTTAAAGACCATTGTTCATAACAGTATATATTGGTTGATCCAATATTGGTTTATGTAGATATCTAGAAGAATATGTTCATATGAAGGTCTGGAATAATCTCTACTGGAATTTAACCATGATTAGCTTAGATGTAGGAATTTTTGTCAGTTTTGCATTTTCACTTTTTATGTACTATCCATATTTTATATTTTTCTACAATGAGCATATGTTTCTTATTTTTTAAAGTTTTTAAAGAAATATTGATTTAGAAATCTCAAACTAAAGCTATATGGGGAGGAGGGGAACATTTATTGAGACTAAGAGTTAGTATTGCATATCCTAACCCAAAATCTAAACCTCTCCTCCATGTGTTGGTGTCTTCTGCCCTTTCCCAGTTTATTGTTTTTCCCTCTTCCTCTAAGTACTGGGGGAAGATCACACTGAACCTTGTGATACAGTGCTCTCAAAGTGATTTTTAAAGTTCACTGAAAAATAAACATTTAGCATAGAAGAGAAAAAACAAGTCTTCATATTTTCAGGAACATAAATCTCTGAACTTAGCTTACGATCAAGAATGATCAGAGCTCTGCATACAGAGCACCAGCCCAGTACGTATGATGTTAAATGATTGTGATTTGTTAATTCATTTACAAATGATGTTAAATCGAAATCCACAGTGTTTGTTGATCTTAAATTAATTTAACACTTGTTAAATGAAACTTCAGTTCATTTAAGAAGTGGATCTCTTTCTTAAAAACAGCCCTGTAGTGTTTTATGTGAAATGATATATCTTGGAGCAAAGGGAAGGAGAAGGGATGAGAGGTTGAAATTTAGACCACCTCAGCCAAATTCAAAGGGGCCGCAGGAGCATTTGATCTTGGCCCAGATTCAGTGGGCCTGGGTGGTGGCCCAGAGGATGGGGCGCTTTGTGAGATGTTTTGGAGGCAGAAATCAACAAGGTTTGCTGTCAGGTGAGAAAGAGTGGGTGAGGGAAATGGGCCATGATACTTACACAAGCCTTTCTGGGGAAAAGGTCAATAAATTGATTACTAACTAGTAAGGAACTACTCATTTGCAAGAAGAGAAAGACTGGTTCGAGTTCAACTTTTTAAATCATCTTGTAAAAGCAAAAGTAGTCTAGGGCCTGTCATTTCAGCAGCGTTCAGTTCACACTGGCTTCTTTTAAGGATCTTCTAGAGACTGTGTTCCCAATATTTGAGTGGAAGCAAAAGCAACCTAAATTTTTGCTTTTCCTTCTTTGTCTCTAAACAATTTCTTGGCTAAGGATAATGACCTCAACACTGCAACAGTATCAGATTCTGGAAGGAAAGATCAGGGGATGCAGGGGACACATGGAAGCCTGTTTGGTTTGAAAGAAAGAGCTCATTCAGCTCACGTGGCTTCATGAACCCAGCCCTGCCCCTGCCCCCTCTTCACCGCTGCATGGGGTGGGGGGAGAGCCTTGCTCCTTCTTGCTGTTTCTCTGTAATTATAAACTCTTATCTCTGGCTTTTCCCTTTAGTGGTTAGTTTCTTTCCATTGTGTGTAGCCTGTAATGCTTATAAAAACAAACAAAGGCCGTGATGGCCGCAGGGAAAGCCACTGGAAGCCACCAAGGAAAGGGCCTGATGCTCTGTTGGCACGTGAAGCACCTTACACCCTGTGGTGGGGCCTCTTCGACCCTCTGGCTCTGACGATGGGGAGGAAGACAGCAAGGGAGCGATAGAGAGCGGGGCGGGCAGGGCGGTCGGCTGACGCTAAGGAGACATCCCCTGTCTCCGTCTCCGTCTCTGCTCTGGACAAGACGCAGAATTATTCTGTCAGGAGCTCTTCTCTTTTAAATGCTGAAGAATGAAAATAAGGGTTCTGCAGGGATCAAGTGGGGTAGAGCCTCCCTTTCCAGCAATGCCTCTGGGATGTTGTGTTCACTTATACTGTGGGTGGGATCAGGAGCCTGGGGGCCTGGGAGATTAGGCATGGGACTGTTCTAGACCCTTCGTGCCATCTGTCTCCCCCAAGGAGACCTCTGGAGAAGTGGATGTGGGTCCCTCCAGAGGAAGGAGCCGAAATGAAATTATGGACATGACCACAGGGTTTGCTCTTAAGGCCGAACCCAGAGCAGAGCAAGCGTGGGCACTCGGGGGACCCACGGGCACTGGCCTGGCCCCGGGAGAGGGGAGGAGCTGAACGCTGGGCTGCCTGTCTGTCCCACGGCCGGGGTCCCCCATCGCAGAGCCCATAACCTTCTGTGGCCCGTGGCTGAGATGCCAACTGCCCTTCCCTTGTGTCTTGTTCCCCCCCCCGGGCCACGGAACACTCCTCCACGGTGTCCCACCCACTGTCCTGTGGTCACCCTGGGGTGACAGCCTGAACTTTTGCCATTCTTCACACGAGAACTGTCCAGGAATAATAATGAGAATAAAAACCCTAAGATCTCAGATGCATTGAGCACTTGCTGGGTGCCAGGCCCTGGGCAAAACACAGAACCCACGGCTTCTCACTTGACCTTCACTGCAGCCCTGTGGTTTACATGCTAACGTCTCGGTCAGTACGTGAAGGAGCCCAGCTGCAACCTGGGTCTACTGAGCCCACGGTGGGCTCCTCTCATCAGAGGAAGCCTCGTGGCCGAGCTGCAGGAAGCATCACTCCTCGTGGCTGGTGGACCAGGGTCCACAACTCTGACTGTCCCTGCAGTCGGTTCCTGGGAGATGGTGACAGAATTAAGTGAAAAGCCAGAGGCCAGGCAGAGAGCCAAGCCTTTTGCACAAGGCAAAGAAAAATTCCTAAGGGGTGACGACCAGGACAGATGCCGCCTGAGGATGTCCTGGCAGCCACACAGCGCCACCTGGAGCTCGTGCTCCCCAGGCTGGGCTTCCACAGAGAAGAGGGGCTTTGTGTGTCGGACGCCAGAGTTTGGGGCGTGGGCCCCATAACACATGGGGATTGACAGCCAGCTGAGATGGGGACGGGGCCATGGTGTCTATCCCAGCGACAGCGATTTTAGAGATCAGCCCTTTGGGAACTCCCTCGGGAAGCCAAAGAGACAGTCAAGGGGAGAAAAGCGGGCTGGTAGTCACCTGAGGCACGGGGTGCTGGGGGAGGATGGAACGGGGGACGGGCACACAGAGCTGACAGGGGGAGTCCCTGGGGAGAGCAAGGTGCCCTCACAACACGGCCTTGCCCCCCACCTCCCACCCTGGTTGTAACTAATCACTTTGGGTCAGACTGTGACACACCCGTTAGTCTTTACAACAAGCTAAGGCCACCATCCCAAAAGCGGGTTAGGGTTGCACATGGTCCTTGGTCCCGTTTCCTGCCTCATCAGCCAGCATTCCACCAACGAGGGCCTGATATCAGCCATCCTCTTCCGCTTCTCGTAGCCACCCAGCTGGCTTGACTCCAGGAACTGGCTCACTGTGACCCTGAGTGTGTAGTCATCTGGGGAATGAAGAGTCAGTCCACAGTGACACCCAGATCCAGCACCTCCATCACCACCTCTGATGTTTGGGGACACCCTGCCCACCCCGTGACCCCTGCTTCCATGTGTCAGTGACGATCACCTACAGATTTATGGTGGCAAACCTGCCGGGACCTGACTCCTTGTTAGCACACATCACAGCGCTGAAAGATCACTTCCATATGAGAGAAGGCCTGAAATCGCAATGAGCGCTGTGGCTGGGTGGTTGTCTGAAATCCAAGCATTGCTGGTGGAAACTCAGAGTCAGGCTCTGGTGCTTTACACGGATTGTCCTGCAAATCCGAAAGGGGAAGGGCCCTCGGGCTGTGTCTTAGAAAAGAAGCCATATTTTGTCAAAAGGTTTGTAACTTGTGATCCCAACTGATTTTATAGCAAAGCCACGTGCCATCAGGGAAATGTTGCTGAGTGAATGTCTCTGTTCCCCTCTCCTTGCCAATTCTCCAAACATATGGAGCTCTGGGATTCCTGGACTCCAATCGGAAAGGCCCTCATGGTTGTGAGACATGCCCCTTACACAGCAACGATCCTACAAAGGTGGTGACACACCCAGGCCCGAGGACCCGCTAAGCCGCAGGCTGAAGTCAGTCACTCTTCCACCTCCTCTGTAGGGAGCTGGTCTGTATTCATGGATTCAGAATTACCTGCTCAAATCTAAGGGTCAACCTGCTTCTTGTTCCAAAACTGTAACTTCATAGAAACAGGCTATAGAGAACCCCAGCCTTGCTCAGTGAAATCACATCTCTGTACCCTCCACCCATACAACTGATTTCCTTAAAATGTATTTAAAATGACAAAAAATTCCACTCATTTGGAAACTTTATTTCCAGTGGGGCACAGAATTAAGATATAATTCAAAGTACAACATTCCTTTTTGTTAACTTGTAACAAATTTAACAGAGCGGCAAATATGGGGAAATGCGAAATGAGAAGCAATCTGAAAGAAAACAGAGAATGTAATTCTTTCCATCAGTAAGCTCTTCAAAAAGATGCACCTACCGTTCAGAGTCTATAAAGTCTCAAGCACGTATAGAGCCCTCACTAAGTGCCGGGCACTGTTCTGAGCGCTCTGGTTACAGAACACAGCCAATAGTCATAATAACTCTATGGGGAAAATACTATCATTATTACCATTTTACAAAGAAGAGACGGAGGCATGGAGGTGAAGTAACTTGTCCGAGGTCATGGCTAGTCGGTGGCAGAGCTGGATGTAAACCTCTCAAGGCACAGGCTAGGCTCTGCTATCCTGGTCCTCTTCTAATGGTAAATAACAAAAGAAGTGTCAATTGTAGATAACTTTGTGACTCAGCAGAGGAAAAGCAGAGGCAGCTCAAAACGTCTCTGCCAATATCCTCTGGAGTGACCCCCATGGAACACGGGCAGTAAGGGTCCTGACTGTTCATCCCGCCTCGCAGCCCTGACCCCGGCCTCCCGGGCGCCGGCCTGCCTCGAGGTTTCCATGTCAGCCAAATCCACACCTCCATCCTCAGAGTTACTTTTCTGGTGCCCTGATTCCTTTTCCAAGCAGTCGGTGCTCTCGGTGTTGACCCTCTTGTGGGAGGTTTGAGGGATCTCTCTAAGGCGCAACTGACCGACGGCTGTGGTTAAGTGTTTGCCTTTTTAAAGAGGAGCTTCTCTGATGGGTAGAAATACAGGCAATGTGGCAGAGAAGAAAGAATTCAATGAGGGACATAGTTTTAAAACAGATATTTTTTAATTGAGTTATCATTCACATACGAAGTTGTTCAACCATCACCACTAATTCCAGAATATTTCCATCACCCCAAACAGAATCCCCAGACCCATTAGGAGTAACTCCCCCATTTTCCCCACCTCCTGGCAACCACTAATCTACTTTCTGCCTCTATAGATTTGCCTGTTCTGGACATTTCATATAAATGGAATCATATAATATGTGACCTTTCGTGACTGGCTTCTTTCACTTAGCATAATGTTTTCCACACATGTTGTAGCTAGCATTGGTACTTCGTTCCTTTTTATGGCTCAATAATATTTCATTGTAGGGATAGACCACATTGTGTGTATCCACTCATCAGCTGGTGGACATTTGGGTTGTTTCCATTTTTGAGTGATTGTGAATAATGCTGCTGTGAACATGCATATACAAGTTTTTGTGTGGACATGTATTTTCATTTCTGTTGGGTAGACACCTAGGAGTGGAATTGCTGGATCATTTTATAATGGAATGTAGTATTTAACATGGAAAATTTACAAGAACCCATTAAATCATAGTAGGTAGGTGACTGCCTACAGCCATCCTACTACTTACAGCTGTGTAACCTCAGGAAAACCAAGTGACCTCTCTGAATTTCAGGGAGCTTTTGTTTTGTTTTGTTTTTACTGTTATTGTTGTTTTTGTATGTTAAATGTCTTAAAACATTTGCCTCTCAGTTGTATAAATAAACTAAGATAATATACATAAAAGCGTTTATAAACAATGTGGTGTGAGATTCCTGAGCTATTGTCATTGCATCCCATGTCGGGCAGGGAGGCCATTCACATGGACCACCCCATATGCTGGTGTTGGGGCCCAGGGCAGGCCGCCCCAAAATGTGCCTCAATGGCATATTGGTTATTTTGAATTGAAGTTACTTAAGAAACGGCCAATGCATAAGCGGGATACTCTGACCGTCCTTTCTGTGTCCCTGAGAGTAAGAAATAGATCTCTCATGTGAAAGGTGCTCTGCCTGCATGCAGATATAGAAGGACACCCTTATCACCAGAGCTAAGGAATTCAGGGCTGAGAAGCCTATATAAACAAACCCCATTACTTCTTTAATTTAGGACCCCAAGCCCAAACTCTGTTTAGATTCTCCACTAATTGGACACCCAAACCTACGTTTCTTTGTCCTGTCAGTTCCTTACAAATTTACTGTTTCTTTGTCTACAAAGTATAAAAGCTGCCTGCTCTCATTTCTATGGGACCTCCATGCCCATGAATTAAAATGTGTTTTTTTTTTCCTCCTGCTAATCTGTCTTGTGTCAATTTTATTATTCGTCCAGCCACAGGAACTGAAGAGGGGCAAGGGGGAAATTTCCCCTCCCCAGTAGTGGGACCACCACCCCTGCCCCCGTGCAGCCCAGGCTCTGCCCAGAGAGTCCATTTCCTCCCCAGCCAGTGGCATTGCTAAAAACTGACCTCACGGAAGGCTCCAGGTGTGATTATGCCTTAATGAGTTAGCTCGCAAGGTGATTAGGAGGAGAAATATATCTTTCATATGGGAATTCTGAGCACAGACAGAAGCCAGAGTGGGTGATGGGTCTTGCCAGAGCCCTTCCTAATTCCCCTTACATCACACCGTTCAGATGACCAGCCACCCTGCCTGGATTTAGAATGCATCCTGCACATTATCTCACCTAAGGAAACACTTGTCAGGTGGAAATGCCCTCTTAGAACTACTCACTAATGTGTTCATGAGGCCATCGTCCTGGTGCATGTTGACGTGAACGCAAGCTCACTGGACCCCCAAAATGTTTACTTACAGATCTGCTGTCCATTAACTGGACTGATACAATGAGACCTTTAGGAGGGAAAAAAAAAATGTGTCTCTGCCAGCTAGGTTTTTAAGAAAAATATAATTTTAAATTGAACTAGACCAAATAAAATTTAAATCCAAGACTTGTCGATTGGAGCAAGGCACTGAGGACCCAGCAAGGACCAACACAGCTGCCCTCTGGAGCTCACAGTCCGGAGGTTTGTGACCTTGACCTAAGTTTACACACCCACACGCTGCACGCACACTGTACACACAAGTTCACTAACAGGCCAGGTCTGGCCACACTCACCGGAAGTTCGCCCAAGACCAGACCATCCGGGCTCCCCTCTGCTCTCTGCAGGACCTTCTCTCCCTTCAGAGAGCCATCCTGCTCTGGGTTTTCCATCCACATGCTTTCCAAATGCGGCTGCTTGTGCCCTTCACCTCGGCCCTGCTTCCCCTGCTGGTCCAGAGTTAGAGCCAAGGCTTCTGCTAAATGGTAGTTACACCCAGAGGAGGCGGGAGAATGAACTCCAGCTCTACCACCTACTGGCTGCCTGGACCCTCCGGGTTGCGGTTTCCTCCTCGGGTACCACAGGGACAATAATAGTACCTACAGCAAAGGGTTATGGGGAAGATGCACTAGGCTCTGTACCACACCAAGAACATGCCCCGCACAGAGTAAGTGCTGAATTCCTCTTAGCTGATACTACTGTTATTATCATTACGAATGTGTTCGTGGCGCCTGTCTTTTCGACCCTCCAAAGCAACTACATGCAATTTAATTGGGGCCTTCTTGATAGGCCTTTGTCTCACCAAGTACACCAGGTGGAAATGCCAGCCACGGAGTCAGGTTGGTGGGGGAGACTGGGAGACAGGTGTGCCAGTCAGCACAGGCAGGTAGGTAGGTGTTCTATTTATAGCGCCTTTTGAGGGTCTTTGCAAATGTTACCTGCTAGTTAGGTACATTCTGCCTCTCCCTAAAGCTGGTTTTGCTCACAGTTTTGTTGCACTAACAAAAATATTTATTGCTTCCATCACTCTCCTGATCCCAAACTTTCCATGTTTATAATATCATTTGAAATCCTTAACCCCTTAGTGATCTGGCCCATCCTTACTTTCCATTCTTACTTACTTTCTCTCACTTAAGCTCCAAGCAGTCTCACTCATCCACTGGCCTCCCGAACACCCTCTGCTGTCCTGCCTTTGCTAGAACTGCTCCCTCCACCAACACATGCCTCCCCCCAACGCCTGCCACATCGGCATCATCTACTCCAACATCAGCCCAGCTCAAAGGTCACCATTCCAGCAAGTTCCGTCAGATCTTCCACCAGTCCCAGCTCCATGCCAGAAATCATGTTTCCTCCCTGTGTTCCCATAGCGTTCATAGCATTCTTCTAGAACATTCTCTCTGTATTGTGGTTATTTGGATACTTGTTTTATTACTGATACCACACTGTGGGTTATTGTCACTTTGTTATTATAATATTGTCCTTCATGATGTAGCATCACCAGGGGCTTGCAGATAGTAGGTATTTAAAGTTTGTTGAGTTGAACAATTTGCACCCTTCAGAACAATGGAGTTTTCACATTATGTCCTAAAATAACTAGCATCACCATGGTACAAATCTGTATCAATAAGAACCGAAAGTCCTGCCTTCTATTGTTAAGAGTCAGCTCTGTGTCAGCAAGCACAACTTGGTTGATTCCTGGTTATGCAAACTCGGGCACATTGTGAATTCTCAGTGTTCTGTTGTCCTCTTGGTTAAAATAGGGATAATAACAGTACCAACCTCAGAGGGTTGCTGTGAAGAAAAACACGAGACAGTCTACATGATCCCCTAGGAAGGTTCATGACATGCAGGAAGCCTTCAGTTAATATTAACTGTTACTCACCTCAAGGGCAATTTCCACCGGGGTCTTTCCCTAGAGAAGTCTGTAAAACGGCCATTTAGGTACTGTAGTTACCAACTCTGACCAGAAGGAGGCACCCAGCCCCCAGGGCTATGATGATTTAGCTTCCAGATGGAGCCCTGGAATAGAGAATTCCGTTTGGGGGTGGAGGCAGAGGTGTGTTTAGAAACATCAAGAAACCCTCAGGTTTTAAATGTCACCACAAGGACATTCCGCTGCACCTCCTTCTCCGCCCACCACCTGTTTAGAAAGGGCAGTGGTGCTGAGGTGTGGGACGAGAGAGCAGGAGGGCGGGCCCGGGGACACACGACGAAGAAGCTGGGTCTGAAGGTAGTGACACATATATTGGTTTTGATATCATGATTTCTTCCAGGATTAGCTAAAATGTATCCACCCAGCCTAGCTTGTGCGGTCGCCTCCTGAATGTGGGATAGGCCTTGTCTCACCAAGTACACCAGGTGGAAATTCACCTGGATTTTCACGTGGATTTCAGTCCACGTGAAATCGTCTACCTAGCAGCTTGTTCCTCCGTTTCATTCTCCAGCCAGATTGTTAATCTATTCCCTAGGCCTGAGCCTGGCCTGGTCTGCCCCAATCCTGCTGGTATTTCTAGTTCTAGCTCATAAGCCACCTCCTCCACGAAGTCTGCCCTGACTGCTCTAGTTCAACAAACTCCTCCTCTGCTGAGCAGCTCCCACTGGCTTTTCCACAGTCAGGCACTTTCCCCACTGCTGCTTGTCAGGTACTTGCCTTTTTATATAGTTCCCTGAGGACAGGACACACCTCCTTTGTCCCCCCCCCCCCCCCAGTAGTCAATGCAGGATCCTGCATGGAGCTCCACAGGTGTTGACTGGAATGACTGGAGAAGGGCCAGGTGTTTTGCAGGTGTGTGAGAATGCATGGATGGCTCCTTAATCTCCACCGTAAACAGAAAAACTCCCATTTTCTCCAACACTGTAATCAAAATATGACACGTGAAAACCACTACAGCTATGTCTTACGTAGATACTGGACATAATCTGGGTCTGGGTCCCTTCCACTCTCTCTAGCAGTATGTATTTAAGTTGTTTCACTTGTGGTTGGCTTTATGCATTTAGCGTTTGGTGAGTAAACTCATTAGAAGTTAAATTGCTGGCCGCCCACTCTGCCGTCAGCCCTGTGCTGGGAAGACAGTGAGGGGAGCAGACATGCCCCTGCCCTCAGGGGGCTTACAGTCCAATCATTCAGCTCACTCAACAACAACTTCTTGCACTTATACACGCCTGGCCCTGAGCTGGTAGTCTCTGGGGAGAGAAAATGGAATAAGAGGACACGGTCCCTGCCTTGGGGACATACTATCCAATGGGGGACACAACTAAGCCATGTTCAAGGCAGTCAGGTCATCACCTTCTCAGATTATCTGATGAAGGTCTTAGAGAATAGACTTACCCAAATGCTGTTCCTGAGACAAGAATACATTTTAAAGGGCAAAGTTGTAGGAATATTTTGAGGGCAAAGAAAGGAACAGTAACTCTTCACCCCCACTTCCCCAAATCTCCTACCTGGTCTCTGATATTTTCATTTCCTTTCATAAGAAAATAACGTATTTCACTTCACAAGAAATAAGGCTTAGAAAACTGACCTAAACGAATATCCTATTCCTGATGGGGGCAAAGAAAAGCAGGAGAAACCCTGGGGCATGCCCACTTTACAGATGAGGAGACTGAGGCTCCATTCAGAAGGTTCAGCAGTTTGGCTGGGCTCACAGGGTGAGTCAGGGCAGGTGGGAACGCTCCAGCCCAGACCTCCCAGGCTCAGGCATCCCTCTCTCCTGTTCTCCATTTCACCCTGCGTGCCAGCCCAGGGCACAAGTTACAGGGTATTTCGGGCCCTCTGAGGCCTTGTGGGATCCCAGCAGAATTGACTGTCATGAAGCCAGGTGGAGAAAGGCTGGGGTGGAAAACAGGCGTGAGGCCACCTCCACGCAGACGCCCAGGGCCCGGCCAGCCCCTGGCCGGCTGGTGCACTGCGCCAACCCACGCTCCTGCAGACACAGCTGGAAGCCACACCACCACAGCCTCTGCAGCCAGGGAGCTCAGCCAAGTGAAACAAAGAACGCAATCTCTATCTGGCTGATGACTCAGAAGGCGGACCCACCCGCAGGGGGTGATGGCTGGCCCAGCAGTGGCATGGAGTGTGCCCAGGACAGCTCAGAGGCTGCCCACCGGCCTCTCTAGGTCCCGCCAGGCCCAGCGTGAGCGCGTTCTCACGCTCACAGCTTCCCTAACAAAGCTGGATTTCCCTCCACTACTGGTTTGCCTTTTTGGAAAGGGCAGCAGGAAAAGAATGATGAGATTTTGGTGAGTCTTCCAAAAACCCTCACCTGAACCTCAGAGCTGAATGGACCATACAAAGATGTGAAGTCGGACCTACTCAGTTTAGAGCACATTTCCTGCATCTTCAAATTCACCTCCTTTCCCCTCTTATGAAAACCTGCTTGTAGGACAGGGAAAAGTCATAGCCTGGAGGTATAAATGAATAAGAGCGTCTTGCAATGCTATTTGTCTTTTTATCAGGGGGCAGGAAACCTTTTGGAAAGGAATGACTCTACAATGCTACTCTACAGGGTAGCATTTAGGTATAGCTGGGACACAGACAGGGTGACTTAGAGAAGAGAGGTTCATTCTTCACTCCCAATACCAGACTGGTTAGAAGCCACTTCCTCTGTCCTTTTTCCAGTTCAGTCACACAGGTTCTTCATGGACCTGGCACCTGGTGCTGTAGGGAAAGGTGACCCAGTCCACCAGCACATCTTGCCGGGGCACCATTCACCTCGATGTTGCCATCTGCCTCCTTTTGTTCATATATATCCTGACTCCTCATTTTCCCTGTAAGTTCACCTGAGGCTAGAAACCATACCCCTTCCTCGTCACCCTTTATCCTGCAGGGTCAACATGATTGTTGACAATGAACTTTATTTCTGTTTGACCTTGGAATGAGTTTTTGCATTTGATTATCAGAGGGTCCGATATTTAGGGATTTCTACTTGCAGTGAGATCTCATGATACACCTGGAAAGAACCAGATCACTAAATGACGAGGAGCACAGACTGGGAAGGCCTGGCTCACTGGGTGCCTGGAAGACGCTCAGTCCCCTCTGCTCCTGCAGTAGCTGCCTCCAGTGTGGGAACCGGCAACTGCCCCATTCCCTGCCAGGGGTTCCTTACTGCCGGCAAAGTGGGAGTAAATAGAGGGTGTGGAATGTCAACAAAGCACGGTGGAGCGGAATAGATCCCCCAACCCCCCCGCCCATTACAGCAGAACATACGCCAGAGGTCTGTGGCCTTTCTCAGTAAAATGCAAAACAAAGCTCATTAAAGCACACCCAGCCGGGCACAGCTGGGAAAACACTGGCGATCAGTATTTTGCAAAAATAAAGCCAAAGTGCTACTTATTGTCGAATTGCCACACACGAAAGGAGCTGCAAATACAACTTCAGTTCAGCATTAGAGCCGCTAAATTGGGCCCAGAAATCAAGGCTCCCAACTATACCGAATGGGCAGGAGGGGTCTGGAGAGCACATCGCGGGCAGAGCCTAGGCAGGGACTCAGGGACCCGACCCAGCTGCACTGAGGGGTTGCTGTGTGTGCGTAGGGGTGCTGGTGAGAAGCCCCCTTTCCCTGCTGTGCCACATGAGACGGCGCTAAGGCCAGGTCCACCCGACGATCCGGGTGTGGACGTGCGAGCCTCCCCATGCTTTCCCTACGCCCAAGGGACTTGGTACTTCCTGAGAATGATGCTTTCCCTGCAAAGGGACAGACCAAGACAGCCCCGCTCTGCTTTGTTTCCGCAGCTCAGGAGCCTGGCCCAGCACTGCCCCTCAGCACCAGCGGCCGGACTGGGCAAGGTTTTAAGCAAGGTGTGGCCACCCACCAGGTAGGTGAAGACACCCCCCCGCCCCTGCAGGGAACCCGTGGAGCCGGGCGGGGAGCCTCTCCGAGCGGAGGTGCCACATGGGTCTCTTCTCATTTCATCGCCCATTGCTCAAGGGTCTGTGTCTCTGGGGCACCTTCCATCCTGCAGGAGGACAGGTCGTGCTGCCAAGGTGAACCGGACAGAGGAAGCCTCAGCTTACTTCCGGGCACCGGCCGCCCCCGGGGCCGGGCATCAGGCTGCTCGCTGGTCCATCTGGGCATTTTGGCATCATGTGGCTATGCTCCAAAAAGAACCAAAGAGCAGGAAAGAAACAGTTCACAGAAGTGAAAAGTAGGTCTAAGACTGATGTTTAAATTTAATCTTTTCTTGGCTGAATTGGTCCAAATTGGGTGAGTGTCCGTGTCCCTCCCTGGGCTCTCACTCACCCCAGGAAGTAAGGGGCAGAACAAAGGTGTGGAGCAGCTGCCCGTTCTCCGGCATTTCCCATACGACGCCGCCCCCCCATCGCCACCCTGCGTCATTTACCCGCCAGCTCGCCTTGGGACGTGGACCCGGTTATTATCCCGGCAGGACTGAGAGCGGTTGGGAAACTTGTCCCAAGATGACAAGGACTGGGATGCCAGTTCAGATCTGAGTGACGCCGAAGCCTCCAGACTTACCTAAAACTCTGCACAAAGCGGGGTTAGAGGGACCTAAAGCAGCACGGCAAGGACCCTGGGAGGATGACCCAGCAGAGGCCGCTCCAGGCAGTGGACAGTATGTGGCGAAGCCAGAGTGCGCTCTGCGGAAGGAGGCCACCCCTCTGATTACGCGGTGGTCCCTCCCTTACCCCCAGACCCCACACTTGGGCACAAAGCCCCCATTCCAGGACGCCGGGGACACACAGAACTCATGTCCACTCAGACGCATGGAGAGCGTCCCCAACTCGTGCTGGAGGCCGGGCTGCTGCGTGACAGCCCACGGCTTCCCCGTAGAATGCTCCCTCCCTCGGAGCCGGCAGGCAGCCTTCCTAATTGTGAAAGCTCAGCTCTTGCAGACAGGTAGTTTCTGCTTTTACACACCTGCTGGGAGCATTTCAAAGGAAGCCACAGCACTTGATGGCAGACAGGATTTTCCCTCACTATCTCCTGTCATTTGAGAATGAAGGTCATACAGCTGTCATCCTGATGGGTGTCTTTGAGTCATAGGTTTGATATCATGACTTGTGTGAAAGGATGGGGGGAGATGGGAGGTCAGAGAAGGCCTGATGGGACATTGCAGACACAGCCCCCATCTCCACTGACTCAGCATCACCCGGAGGAGGTGCCGGTACCCAGAAAGTGGCCCTGGCACTAGAGCCGGGTACGGCGTGATCGGGATCCGAGGAGGGGAGAGGAGGGTGCAGAGAAGGGGCTGGGAGCAGAGCAGGACATCTGGGGGGCTTGCTTGAGGGTCATTAAGCTGGGTCAGCAACCCTCAGCCACAACGTGCGGGTGCAGGAGGAGACAGGACGGGTGATGGCAGATTCGCGGGTGCAGGAGGAGACAGGACGGGTGATGGCAGATTCTCTGGGAAAGTTATGGGAGCTCATTTTCTTCATCAGGCAGATGAAGACGACTTTCTCAAGCTCTCCAAACATGAGGGAAAGTTGACTGAAAACGTAGGTAACGCACTTGGCGTGCAGGAGAGCAAGTGTGCCCGGGGGACACGGCATCCCACACAGCATTTGTTGCCTGGGAAACCCACTCCTCATCCTTCCACGTGGAAAAAGATGCCCGTACAGGACAGGATAGATGAGGTCAGCAAAGGGGTGAGGTCACCCCTTTGAGGGTGTAGTTGGAGATGGGTGAAATTTGCTAGCCGGGAGCCAAATACCTGAATCCACGTGCCATGATTTTGACCATCGTCTTTAGTGGTTAAAACTTAACATAAAGGTTTCAAAGAATATAAGGACTCTATCTGTCATAAGCTAATATCCACAGCAGGGAAGGATGAGAAAAATCAGGACTGAAAATCCGGTTTAGAGAAGAGTCAAATGGTGGTCGGTCTTGAGTAAAACCGCTGCATTGTTAACGATATGAGAGTAGAGTGTGTCTGACTTCCGCTAACGCAGACGGATTTCATACCTTTGCTTCCGCATTAGTGCCCGGTTTACCCAATGCTTTCAAGTGCTGCTGTCTGTGATCAACAAATGATCTGATTCGTTCAATCAAATTGTTCTCCTTCCAGTGACATATGCAGGAAAACTGGCTATCTTGCCAATTGATCCTTGCGACCAGAAGTTTAGTTGTAGCAGATGCAGGTGCCTGTGAGAGCATCTGAGCACGAGCACACGGGATGCTCTGGCTGTGGGACCAGCTCCAGACCTCAAACTTGACATGAGCTTGGCCCGATCAAACAGAAGTTACATATCCTCTCAGAAGGGAATGCGGTAGAGTGCCTGGCATACAGGAGGTGCTCAGTAAGTGGCTGAAATTTCCACCCTACTTGTCAGGATGACCACACCATTCAAATGCAAGTGACAATTTTCATATGACATTTCACGAGTCCTGAGTGAATCAGGCTAACCACATCTTTTGACCTGATTTAACTCGGAGTTGGTCTCACGTCTGCTCTTAATAGCCTAACCTAACTTCCAGGCTGTCAATCAAACACAGATTTACTGAGCACCTTCTGTGTACCTGACACAGAGCTGGATGGTGGGGATGCAAAGATGGATACAACAAAGGCCCTGCTCTCCAGTTGTCCCCAGCGTAGGGACAGGTGAACAAGGAGCCACAGGACAACCAGATAGGCGTTAGAGCCACAGCAAGGTGCTGGGAGGCTCAGAGGAAGCGCCCAGGTGTGCCCCAGGGCGTCAGAGCTGCCTGAGGGTGGAGGGGAAATGAACTGGATTCTGATAGATGAGCCAGGGTTGGCCAGGCTGGGTGGGGCCGCTGCAAGTACAGAATGGCACGTCCTGAACGCCACCACGCATCTGAAGGGCAGCGGGAGATGCCATCTGACTTCATGAGTACAATATATGATCACCACCACTTGGGGATAACACGGGACCCCTCCAGTTTGGATGTAGTGCATCATTTATATACTTATGAAATTCCTATGGAATAGTGAATCTTAAACAATCAAGGGACATGAAGTCCTTTGAGAATATGAATTTTTTTAAAAAAAAATGATGTCTCCTCCCCCCATGAAGCCACCCTTGGACTCCTGTTTAGGAAATTCTCGTGTAGGATACAAAGTGCTTCAAAGCCAGCTGAGACTACGCCGACCTACACACAGCACAGGTACACCTGAGCTGGCAGCCGCGCCTCTGCCTCTGCCGGGCCACCCCAGTCTCTTTACACTCACACCAAGAGAAGCGCTGGGATGGTGAGACCCGGCGGCGCGGAGCCCACCGCCGCCCGAGAGTGACGCCAATCAGCACCCAGCCGCAGGCCCGCCCCGGACCAGCTAACATGGGGCGCGCCGTCCTGCTTCCTGCCCTATGTGCGTGTGTGCGGCCGCCGCCAGGCTGCCCCCCGCGGGTGTCTGCACGGAGCCCTTAGCTCACAGCGTGTACCGCAGAACGTTCCATCCACCATCCTCACGCAAGCGGGAGGCTCTCTAGATGATAGTCTATGGAGAGGTCAACAAAATAAACATAACTGGAAAGGCCGAAGCTCACATAAGATTGAGAGTCTGGAGACCTGGCTCTACCTCCTTCTCCGTCAACATTTATCTTCTGTTCCTCACGCGTCTGAGCCTTGGGTTGCCCATCTGTAAATAGGGCGCAAGGATTCCCGTCCGATTCACAAGGTAGATGAGAATTAAAATCAAGTGAGATAATGCAGGTGAAGAGTACTCTTAACTCTAAACCTTCTGAAAGCCATGTATTAGTTTTAGAGAAAATATTGGAGAACTGGTGATAACATCACAGGGGGGAAAAGGGCATTTCACTATTACCACCAAACAATATTTCAACATTAAAAAAAAAAGCCAGACTGCCAGTAGAGAGAATAAATAGAAACTGTCATTTGTTATAGGGTATCATAAATAATACACTTACTTTTTATTTATTATGCAATTTTAGAAAGGAAAAGGAAAGAAAAGGACCCTCGATAGAATTCCAGGTGAGAGATAAGAAATTTCTACTTTGTTGGATCAGGTTCTCCTAGAACCCTGGCTGGTACATGTAGGTGCTAAGCAAAGGGTTGTTTTTATTATAAAAGATTTTGCTGGCCTCGGAGAGCCTCTGGGAGACTGGAGAGACTGTGTGTGATGAGCTTGGCCAGGCTGCTCTGTAACAGTGCTTAGTGCTGTCTTTCCTCACCCACCTGTGTCTCTTCAAGAGCAGAGCCCCGGACAGAATCAGATTTCCCTGTGGTTCCACCACCTGCTGCCTTCTCCCATCACTCCACGACTTTCCCGCCCCCGGCTACAAACTGGGTACAGGAGATAAGCCAGTAAAGGACAAGATAATGCCAGGTGACCTCAGTGGAAAGCAAACTAAGTAAGACAGGTAAAAGTTCACATGTGGTCAACTCATCTTTGCTTCATTCATTCATTTGCATATCGTGCATTTTCCACATCCAGGAGCTATGCTGGGGGTGGAGAAATGAATCTGCATTACAATAGAGAAGATAGAGGAGCAGGAAATTAGGTGACAGAGGCTTGCAGACGTCACCCAATCCAGACGACAAGCGGTCCCTGGGTTGAAATGTGGAGGGGACATCTCAGCAAACAGCAGAAGGGTCAGGGCTAACCACAAGAGCCCTGAGAATCTCAAAGGCAGTTGCATCTCTGTGGGATTTTAAGTCTGGGAGTGGTTCAAGCTTATATATTAAAAAAAAAAAAAAAAAATCCGCAGATAGTTATGTGGATGATGGAGAGGTTCAAGAGTTGTGGGAATTAAGATCTGAGGCAAGGAAATTGTGAGAAACTATTGAGTCATGCAGGCAACGTGCCACCAGAGCTTGGAACTTCAGCAATGGCAGCTAAGATGAAAGGGAAAAGGGGTGAATGAGAAATACTTCAGAGGTGGAATTGGACACGTGGAGAAGGAAAAGTCCCGACTCCAGCTCACAGCCCTGGCACCTGGTAACTATGCGATCTGCAGGTTACACCACTGAGTCTCAGTCTCCTCATCTGTAAAATGAGTCTAATTATATAGGAATGTTGTGAGGATTGAAAAAGAATGAGAGTAAAGAGGTGAACCTAGCACATAGCAGGCACTGAATAAATGCTAGCCCCGTAGGAAGAAAGGCTGACTCGTGCCGCAGGTAGGAGTCAACTTTGAAAATAAATGGTAAGAAAAAGGGAAGGAGCAGAGATGAGCTGCCAGGAACCCTAGTGTCGGGGGACAAGGCTTACACCCAGACTTCAGGAGAAACCGCATTGAAACGGTGGCTGGAGAGAGAGAGGTGCGCCCATGACTTCACTCAGAGCGGCTCCTAATGCAGGAAACCCCAGGGGTCGTGTGAAATAGAGGACCCACATCTATGCTGCCTCTAAACCCCAGCCCTCTGGAAAGCATGGTCTCAAGCTCAGGCTTCCTACTGCTGAAACTAGTTGAACAGCACTTTCTTCCTTTTGCAGAGTCACCAGTCACTCAGAGAACCCCCAAATGCTTCATGACTGTCCGCTCCTTATGTCAAACCAGAGACAAATGAAGGGACTTCAGATCAGAGGGTAGGACTAGGGTAAACTGGTACCCTCACCTTCCAGTGAGTGGCCCCTTTGAGCATGCTCACCCCGCTTCCATTAGAAACTGACTGCTCTTTCTCCCCCACTTCAGGCAGGCTCCCGAGCTCGCTCAGGCCAGGAGCTGACTCTGAATGCAGCGGGGGCCCTCAATATACTAGATCAGTTCTCAGGTCAGGTCAGGCTCGAGGGCAGCAGATCAGGTCTCAAAAAGAGCGGGCAGCCAGCACTTTCACTGTGAGAAGCCGCCATTCAGCCCCACTCTAGGCTGGAAACTCATCACCACATGGAAAGGCAAAGGGCAACTTTCCATTCACCATGTATTTGCTACATCACTGGTTTCCTATTTCGGTGCATTTAAAAAATTTCCCCTGGGGTGAGAACCCTGAGGGCCCTTTGTTGTGAAATATGGTTAACACGAGGTGCTTTTTTTTTTTTTTTTTCATGACGTTGCTCAGACTAGGTCTCTGTGTGTAGGAAAACTAAAGCCTGGGTGAGTGTACAGTCCTCCAGGATCTCAAAGAAATGCAAAAAAAAAAAGAGGGAGGGGGCGGTTAAGGGGAAGAGCAATGAAAGGAGAGGTGAAAGAAAACAGTGTCTAGACCAAGGTCAAAGTTGGAAAAGCACTTGGCAGAGCAGCATTCTCAAAAAAGAAACCTTACCTACTTCCTTTTGCTGGTCACAGATTATCTATGTGTCCACAGTTTTTAAAGCTCAAATGAATAATTATCTGATGGATTTAGATCTGTTCCTCGCAATATGGTTTGTAACATCATATTTAAAATATTCAAATATTTTGCTCAAATCATCAGAGGCTCTGTGTCATCTGAATGTTTCCATGTGCTCTAAATCTGCAGGTGATTAAGGCGAATCAGGACAGAGGTCAGAGCATTGTCCTACTGTGTTTAAATAAATGCTTAGAGTTAGTTGACATTGAATAAAATTTTGTCTTTCTGTCTTTTTAAAAAATTGGCAGTAACACTGGGCCCGCGTCCCTGCATGGTGCCTATGGGCCGCCCCTTTAGACACAGCATGACTTCTGCCATTTTCCACAGTCCCACTGCTATCACTCACCTCAACCATTCACCTTTCCTGCCTGGCGCCTCAGGCATTTGAGGGTGCAACCTCTGGGCCAGGTAGTGAAGCAGGCTCTGATGGGTGTAACCAGACAAAGCTGTGCTTTCTACTAGTGAGTTTTTATCCCTCAGATATATATAAATAATGAGGCATTTCTAAATAAACTCAAAGAAAACCAAAAGACATTTATTTATTTATTTTTAAACAATGTGGGGTTTTTTGTTTTTTTTTTTTTAATTTAACCATAGTTGATTTACAACACTGTTAGTTTCAGGTGTACAGGTTCGGATTCTTTTCCATTACAGGTTATTACAAGGTATCGAATATAGTTCCCTGTGCTATACAGTAAATCCTTGCTGTTTATTTTATATATAGTGGTGTGTACCTGTTAATAAAGTGTAGGGAGTTCTGGTTCCTATGGTTTGAGTCCGTATTTCTCTACCCTGGTTCCCTAAATAGTTAATTAGCCATCAGCAAGAGCTGGAAATGCTCTGCCTCACAACCCCCGGGCTTTACTTGGGGCCGTATCATTTCTGGACACCAGCTCGCGCTGAGACTTAACTAAGCGAAGGCAGTGGGAGGTGTGTGGTGGGTGGAAAGGTCAGGAGGCAGAGTGGTACTAATGAGCGGGAACTTTTCATCAGGGAGTTCAGTCAAAGATTCGTGCCACATCACTGATTTCTGGAAAATACTGAGAACTGAAAATTTTATTGTTTGCTTTAAATAACAGAAAGGTGCCCTTAAGTCCCAACACAGCTTTTTTCAAACACCACATCTGAATTAAAGAGAAGGTTCCCTGTATAAAAGATCTGCCTCCAAGACTTAGTAGAGCCGCCTTTAGGATGGAAGGAGTGGGAGCAAAAGTTAAAGCAACCGGGAAACAGGCCAAGCAGGCAGCCATCTTTCCAGGCTCATTTCAGAGCCACAGAGAAGGGTGGCCCACCTCGCCTTCCTTCCTTCCGCGCATGCGCGCACGCACGCACGTAGGCACACACACACGCACGTAGGCACGCACACACGCACGCTGAGGTCGTCCATCTCTGCCAGAAACTGGGTGAATGACCCGGAAGTGAACAAGCTGGGAACAAGCAACGGAGACTGAGTGGCCCCAGCTTTGTAAAAATCACGAGGAGAAGATGCTCCTGAATTTCGACAGTCTGCGCCGCCTCGCAGCTGGTGTTTACTCGGCACCGCTGCTAAATCACTGTGTGCGGGAAAACCATTGGAGTCGTTCATTTAGATTTCACTGCAGGCTAAACCTTTCAAACTTTAGGGAATACTTTTCCTAATTAAGTGAGTAAGTCAGAGCTTCCCACCCGCGTGCCACAAATGAGTGACAGCGACGCCACTGCACGGCTCCCCTCGGCTCCAGGCGTGGCTGCACCTGGGGGGCCAGCCAGCCCTTGCAGCCTCTGTTCACCTCCTGGTGGGGTTTATTGCGTGTACGGTGACACGAAAATGTATGGGAATCTCTGCCTTAGCTTAAAAAGCTCACAGAAATTCTTAACAGTTACATTATAAGCGTTTATTAGCTTTTCACTGATGCAGGACCAGCATTTCTTGGTTTATTGTGTTTTATTGTAAATTCGGGTTTAAAAAAACAACCTGCGGTTAGCCTCTTCGCTGTTTTCCCTCCTAATTTCCACCCCGGTTAAGCCAAACTCGCGGTGACTTGCTGTTTTGAGCTGTGACTCCTCACATACTGTCTGCCTATCGATCACTCATCCCTAGAGACTGATTCCTACTCTTCCCCCACCCCGCCCAGGAAAAGCCTGGCATCGGCAGCATCCCTCCAACAGCTGGATCTGCAGCTGGAGCTGCCCAACCAGCAGGGTGAGCCTATCCTCCACAGCCCCGTGGTGCTGACCCAGGGCCCCAAGACCAAGGAGAGGCACCTCCTCCTCTTCAGGGGCCGGCTGGTCATCGCCAAGCAGAGGTGAGTCTCAAGACTGTCACTGTCTTCCTCTCTGTTGAAAGGCATTTTCTTTTCCAAGTCCCCACTGCCTGACAGCACTGCAAGGAAAGCTCCCCTTCATTTGACAAGTGAGGCCCGAGAGGCTGCATGCTTCGGGCAACATCACACATGTAGCAGGTAGAAAACTGGACAATAAGAGTATAGGAGATCCATCATTTAAAAAGAAGTCTTACGTGAACTTGACCTTTGGGGTTGCTAAAAAGTGTGTAATGTGTTTACAGCAACAAATTTGAAATCAGAAATTTAGAAACTCAGTAATTGAGTTAATGTTAATGACCATGATAATCACTTTTCTCTTTGGAAAATATGCAGTTAGACTTCTTCAACATTTGCCTTAGATCAGGGGAGGCTATGTCAAAAGAAGTGCAATAGTAATTTTCTGGCTTGTAGAACAGCTACGTACTAGTAATGTCTCTTGATTTCTTTCCCACTCCCCAGAACGGACACGTGCATGTATACTCCTCTGCCTTGAACTGCTGTGGGCAGAGAGGGAAGGAGGAAGACCAGGCAGCCTCTACCCGACTCCCCACACGGAGCCCTCTCCCTCCTCCCTTTCCCCCTTACAGTATCTGATATATTAGCTACCCCCAAATGAGAAATGGGACCTAGGGTCACCCGCCAGCAAAGTAACTCCCTTTATCTCCTCTAGGAAGGGGCAGGTGGGCGCCCAAGCAGCTGGCAGTGGGTGAAGAATCCCCCCAGCGGAGTGAGGAAGGTGACGTGGGCCAGTGAGGGTAAGCCACCCCGTGGGCAGCACCCTGCGCCACACTCCTCTCCCTTGGTTTGGGTGGTTCCTCTCCTCCTCCCAGAGGGAACACGAAAGTTAAAGGGAATGAAAAGCAGCTTCTCCTGAGGAGGGCGGCCCCTGGCCTCATGCAGTTTCCAAGGTAGCAGCTCAAACAAGGAACAGAGACAGGAGCCGCCTGGCCAGGCCACCAGTTGGCTTTGGCTGCAAAAGGATGTCTGATTCTGAATGAGGGACACAGTGGCCCTGAGGACAGGACACAGGGCACCAGGGGTGTGATCCCCACACCCACCCCCGACCACGAACGAACCTGAGCTCCAGTTAGAATCCCGGGGCAGTGACTACATGGGAGAAAGTCACCTCGGGAGCTGGTCACGGTTTGTCTTCTGGAGATGAGCTGCGCCTGCCGGCTTCTGAGTCCCTTATTGCCACAACAAAATTCAGAGAACATTATTAGACTAGAGCGTGTCCCCAGGCCTGGGTGCCCGAGGAACACGCAACCCACTCCGTGCCCTTTTGGAACTGAGCGCCTGCCAGGCACATCACACACGTCAGCTTGCTTAATCCTCACAACCCATTTCACAGACGAGGAAGGTAAAGCTCAGAGAGGCTGAGTGCTTGCCCCAAGTCCACCAAGAGGAAGTGGCAGAAGCAAGCCTTACACTTGCACCCTGTTTCTCCAGGTGCAGCACTCTGATCCCGGAGGAAAGCTCTCTGACTTGAGTCACACTCCCCAGAGGCCCGCACACATCACATAGGATTCCATGTATTTTTCAGAAAGAAACAGGCCTGGGGAATGTGTGACAGCCTTCCACAAATGCCATACTGGCAAAGAAAAGCTGGGGTGGAGACGGTAAACACGGACATTGGAGACTTGTGGGATTGATACATCAGGACAATGGTGGGCCCCTGGGGGAAAGTTCTGAAGTCCATGGTCAGCAGCAGGGTCTTCATGCAAAGTGCAGGCCAGAGCCATAGAAAAGATTTGAGGAAAGACACGGGGTAGTCGCCACAGCAGTGGTGGGAAGGGCCCTCTTTTGCGTGGAAGAGGAATGGGGGGTGGGGCGTGAGGGCATTGTACTTCTGTTTTATAGGAAGAAAAGCATTGACAAATTTTTTTATACTTTCATTTAATTTCCCTTGAAAAGTTCTATTTTAAGCTTTGGGGGAAAACATGCCCCATTTTAAAAAGCTTCTCACACCTACCCACCGTGATTAATTCTTTTAGAGGCTTAGAGATTTCAAAGAATTCAAAACACATCTGGCATCCTCCCCCCAGATTCCTCCCCGCCAGGGATGTGTTGTTTTCAGAGCCCTGAGAAATCCCCCGAGTCACAAACAGCAGCTGGGGAAATCCTGCTCAGCACATCCCGAGAAAGTGAACTGGCCCCTTCCTGCCTGGTCTGCACAGAGCGCTCTGCAGGCGGTGCTGAATCATCCCGCGCTTTCATTCAGCCAAACACCCTGAATCCTTCCTCAAAAGGCTCGTGCTCGCCCGCAGTCTGGAATGAAACCCGAAGATGAACGCAGGGTGTTGGGTCATCTGTTGAAAGGGACGGTCAGCCACAAGGGCTCCGCCGCACACCAAGGGGGCACTGTGGGTCGGCTGCAGGCGCCAGGTGGTGGCATCCCAGAGACCTCGCCAGACCCAGCCACGTGGCCTCCCCGGCTGCAGGGCTCCAGCAGGGCCCAGAACTGAGCCTTCACATACTGCTTAGAAAGGATAATACAGGAACCCTCTTCCTCTTCCCAAAGGAGAGTCAGGGTGACAGCACTCTCTAAGTAGGTGTGTTACACGTCCACACACTCCCATGGCCCAGCCCTCTGACCCACCTTCATCCCCTCTAATGGACCCTGTGCTTCTGTCCACACTACTCCTGCCACCTGGGAGGCTGTACCCCTCTTCCTGTGGCCAGCTCTAACCCAGGCTTAGGGACACGGCTCAGTGCTCAATCAAAGCCTACACTCGAACTGCACTGCTCTATATGCCTCAGTTTCCTCATCTATAAAATGGGGATAAGAATAGTACCTACCTCATAGAGTGGCTTGGGGTGAGGATGACAAGAGTGGAGATGTGTACGGAGCTTAGGATGGCCGGCCTGGCACACATGTTAAGCATTTGCTATGAAGAGGAGTCACTTTCTGAAGTGCTTTCCAGGAAGGATTCTGAGGCCCCACCTTTGGCCCAAAGAGAGAAGAAAAGAGAAGAAATCTCAGTGGCCCTCACTAGCCAGAAAGTTAATTGTTAATAATTCATTAGCTAATCGCTACTGGCATTGCCGAGGGTCTGCTCTGCCCGAGGCATTCTGCTGGGTCTGGTGGTGTTTGAGTCCAAGCTCTCAGGCTCTTTATAACGTGGTAAGAAAGGGTAAAATCCATCCACTGTGATGGACAAAAGGGAAGGAATGATGACTAACTCTTGAGTTTAGTTTCTGTGTGTGTGTGTGTGTGTGTGTGTGTGTGTGTGTGTGTGTGTGTGTGTGTGTGTGTTTTAATTCAAAGAGTGAAACTCCTATGTGTGTGGAAGTATATTCAATTTATCTAGTTTAGAGTAGGATATTCTATGTCTTTAGGATGTACTTGGTATCGTATTCAACTATGCATAATGAACTATTTTAAAGAAATTCTGCTGTATTTTTACAGGATTTGATATCTAATTTGTAAAGCCTTGTAGAACCATGAGCCGCCTGGTTATTTGTGTGATTAGCACCAGTGAGTGAAAATCTATGATAGTCTCAGCAGCCTATTGACAAGAACACAACCTTTGCCTCCATAGCCAAAGGGAAATGTTTTCGGTTGCATTTTACTATAAATAGCGTGAGACACAAAGAAGTTAAGTGTATTTCAAAACATGCCCGGATGGTTTTGAAATATCCTTTTACCCTTGAGGCAGTAACAGTTCACGGTTGATAATGACCACCCCCAGCACTGGCTGCAGAGCCCTGGGTGACATGAAAACATGGGGTGCCTTGTACAAAGAGCAGAAAATGAAACCTAGCGCAGGGGCCTTCTGAGCATGGGGACGTGTGTGACAGCACAGGTCACACGTTCATGAGGCTGGCTCAGGCTGCCCCCCTCTTATGGAGTTAATGTATTTTAACATTAACGTCAATGTATTAATGTATTTAAGGAACTTACAAGCTTAAGGCCTTTACTTGACATATTTAGCAACATTTACCAATATTTAACAACATTTATTTTGCTCCGCAAAAGGTCTTATTTCTTTTCCAAATATCACATTTTAGAATAAAATAGACACAGCCTCAACATTATTTTTTTTTAATAAAAGTTATGTAAGTGCATTTCTCACATTTTCTGTGAATTTCAATAAATAGCTTTAATCGTTTTGCGCTGAAATGTGAATTCAGTGTAGATTTCACTATGTGCTCTCATTCACAAGTTGACATAGCCTGTCCTGGCACTCGTCTTACAAAGGCCATACTATCAGACAACAGGATTTGGAAGAATTTAGATTGCCTATTCCTACTGACTAAAGTAACAGAAACCTATTTATTACCCACACCTTGGGAACATTTCTTCATCAAGACTTATCCAAAGCAGCCCATTTGGAAAGAGAAGTTTTAGGAGCAAACCTGCTGAATATAGCAAACATAACAATACGTGCTACTTTTGCCAGCCACTGTGCTAAATCCTTCACTTCTAGTAACTCACTTCGTTCTCAAAAAATTCCTATCAGGTGGGAAATGACATCCTATCACTTGTGCCATAGGCTGTTCTTAGAAGCAAGGCAACAAGTCCAGCCTGCACTCAATAGGGGAAAAATTAAACTTCACCTTTTGGGGGAAGATATGCCAAACGATTCATGAACATATTTTTGAGCCCATCATATCGACATACGTATTAGGTTTAAAGCTATGAGACTCGATAAGATCACTAAAATAGTGAGCGTCAAGAAAAAAGAGAAGGGAACTGAGGACTGAGCCCTAGGATGCTTCAACGTTCAAAGGTTACTTTTCTATTCGATAGATAGGCAACCAGGAACGGAAGCTGTTTCCCAAGGTCACCAAGCCCGCGGGTGGTGGAGCCGGGCCCAGGACCCAGGCACTTGGGTTTCAGAGCCTGCACTCTTCACTGCTCTGTTGCTCTGAAAGAAACCGCAAAGGCCCAAGTTCAGCAAGTAAGCAGACTAATGGAGGTGTGTAAACTGATATTTGCCATTTGGTCTGGTGTGTAATAGCCACGAACATGATCATGTCTTGGGTTCTTGGCCTCGATGTATCTGCCACCAGACGATGGTGCTAGTCATGTAACCGTTAGTTTAATCAACACATTTTTTGCTGAGCATCTCTGTATATTAGGCACTATTCTAGGCACTTGGGATAGAACGCAAAAAGTCCTGCTCTTATGGAGCTTATATTCTGGAAAGGGGAGTTAGAAAACAGATGAGAAACATAATAAATGATCTAGTATGTTGGAAAGTGGTATGTGCCATGGGGGAAATATGGAATTGGGTAAAAGGAGTTGGCAATTCCTAGCGAAGGAGGGGTCAGTGGCAATAGTGAATAGAATGGTCAATACAGTCCTCATCGCAAAAGAGAGTTTTGAGCAAACCTGAAGGAAATGAAAGAGTTAGCCGAGTGGATATCAGGAGGGAGAGAATTCCTGGCATAGAAAACAGCAAGAGCAAAGGCCTGGAGGCTGGCGTGTGCCTGGCATGTTGAAGGACAGCAAGGCGGCCAGTGGGGCAGGAACAGAAAGAGTGAGGGTGGGAGGTTGGGAGATGCTGCCGGCAGGTAACAGGTGCCAGATCAGGCAGGGCCTGTGGGCTCACAGGAGGGAGGACCTGGCTTTTCCTCCTTTGCTGAGTGAGATGGGAGCCATTGAAGGGATTGTAGCAGAGCAGTAATATGATCTCACTAAAGGTTTAAAAGGATCACACCTGCTGCTTTGCTGAAAATAGCCTAGGGTCAGGGAGGAAGCAGGGGCAGAAAGAAGGGTGCCTCAGAACCTGACATCTGTCTCACCTCCGGATGAGTGATCCAGGGGAGTGAGGGATTACCCCAAATGGAAGCCACAGGCTTTTCGTGATCTAATCTCAGAGATGACATTTGATTACTTCTACCATAATCTATTCAGTAGAAGCCAGTCAGGAAGTTCACGTCACACTCAAAGGGAGTGAAATTAAGCTTCACCTCCTGAGGAAAGGTATACGAAAGGATTTATTTACTGGTTATGTTTTTAAAGCCATCACATCGACATACAGATTATAGTTAATGGCGTGAGATTGGATAAGATCACCAAAAAAAGAAAAGGGTTCCAAGGACTGAACCCCAGGATGTATCAACATTAAAAGGTTGGGGAGAAGATGAAGAACCATCCAAGGACGTCAAGAATGAGAGGCTTGTGAAATCGGAAGAAATCCAAGAGAGTGTGGTGTTTGGGACCTAAGTGAAGAAAATGCAAAAGGGAGGAAATGCATCAAGGAGGAGAGAGTGGCCAACTCTGTCAAATGTGGCCGTAGGTGGGGTAGCCATTATCCTTCTGGCCCAGGCCCAGCTCACTCCTGGTTTTGTCCTGATGTTATTCCTAGTAGTACCCCCATTTCACTCTTAAAAGCAGCCCATTTTGACAATGAATTATATGGACATCCTATACATAAGTAATATGAACTCTGAGATATGGGAACTGGGTCCAGAAATAGATCATTGGTAACAAGGGGAGATCATCTAATTAGTGATTTACTGTGAGACATATATCAGCATCCTTTTCATTCAAAATATTTTTCTATTAAAAGTTATTAAAGAGCTAAGTAAAATATTAACTAGTATTAGCATAAATATAACATGAAATAACATACCAAATTGGAGTAAGATTTTAAAAATCACAAATGCAATTCGTTCAGTAAATTTTAACTCTTCTCAATCATTATTTGACGTAGTCACAGTTACACTAAAGTTTGAGTACAGCTTGAATCCAAGCTCACGTTATGAATTAGGGATCTTGAAAAGTTGTGACTATTACAATGCTACCGAATTGATAGGCTCTTCTTGTTGTTGAAACAAAATAATTTGACCAACTGGCAAAAAGGGCATCTTCAATGCGATCCAAGTAGATAAAATAGAAACAGACACCCCAGGATTTGTGTTTATTCATAATTATTCATGAAACGCTTTTCATTTGATAAAATATACAAAGGCTCTAGTTATGGCTTGTTCCCCAACTCCCGTGGCTGCCCCTGCTCTCACCTTCCCTGCTGGCTACTTTTGAAGGAATGACCCCCCTCCCCACACGGCATCTCCACTTAGCCTATGCCAAATTTAATTAACATCTGTCATTTACTTGCCCTTACTATGGCCCAGGTGCCATTTTTAATCGCTTTGCCCATCTTGATATGTGCGGTCGCCTACCTCAGCTCTGTGAATGTGTGTGGCCCATGCCTGCACCTTCAGACCTGCTCAAGTCACAGAGCTAGAATACTACCTCACAGTGACCATTTGTCAAGTGAAAGACGACTTAGGTGAATTATTAGCCTTGTTGAAGAATAAACTCTGGCTCATTTTTGGCCCTTTTAGGAAATGGAAAGCTGACGTTAAAGTTTCACTTTACTTACTTGGTCTTAGACCATTTTTTTCTTGGGATCCTGGCTTCGTTGAAAAAGGGATCTCCATCCACAGGAAGAGGAGATTATCCTGACTGTTCAGGTGAACGCTGGTGAGGGAAAAGACAGTAGAAAGGAAAATTATGTATAAAATCTTTCTAAGTGTTTCTGATATGAGTAGTGTTCTCATTTTAACTATCAGAAACTCTGAAATGATTGTTTCCACAGAGGATTCTACGATATAGTCTCCATCTCTGACTGTGGGGCTCTATCTGAGGAATCGGCCAGGGTTCGTGACCATTACAAGGCATCTGGGCGCCTTTCACAAGAGAGTCCCAAACTGAAAACATCAGCGCACTGATTTAGGGAGCCAGGGCGTGACACAGAGGGTTGGAAACAGAACCCAAACCCAACACTCGCGAGCACTTCTGTGTGATGAACTCTGAAGCCCTTACGTACAATACCTAATTTTATCTTTACAATCACCCTATACATCAGGTACTATATTAGTCAGCTAATGTCACAAAAATGACACAGATCATCTCAAAATACAGTAGCTTACAAAAACAAGTATTTGCTTCTTGCTCATACAGCTGTAGGTCATCTAGCATCTGACTGATGCAGCTGGGCTCAGCTGGGCCTGGGTGCCCACTACAGGTTAAGTTCATGCGTTCCCCAGTGTCTCTTATTCTTCTGGGACACTCAGGGTTTGTGCTTCTAATGGTGATGCAGAGGTGCAAGGGGGCACATCCAACCTCACAAGCATGCTTCAGGCCTTTGCTTGCCTCGTGTACACTAACAAACAGGTCCAATGGCCAAGCCCAAAGTAAAGGGCCAGGGACAGACACTCTGCCCACCAGGAGGCCACGTCAGGAGTGTGGATGTGTAATACTACCATAGGAGCATGAGGGTAGGGACCAGTAACTCAGTCCAGCGCGGGTGCTATTATTGCAGTCACCTTAGAGATGAGGACATCAGGAGAGGGTAGAAGACTTGCCCAGTGTCCCACTAATGTTAAGTGGAGACACTGACATTTAAACCCAAGCAGACGGGCCCCAGAGCACAAACTGTTATGCAGGACAGCTCAATGGGGACCAGGCAGGAGCTCCTGTGGGCCAGGAAAGACTCATTAAAGGTCAGACACAGAGTGGGAAAAGGCCAGGGGAAGGAGGAGGCTAGGATCAGCCTAAGAGAACTCCTGCCCACGCTGATCTTGTACCTGTACAGACCACTTAACGACAGGCTTGTAGAGGGCGTCTCCTCTTGGCCAGGCGTGGAATCAGAAATTGGCAAGTTTATACCCCCAAATAAGGAAGCTACTCCAAAAATCCTTTCAAAATTCTAGTAGTTAACCAGAAGTTGAATCTCTTTATAATTATGTCACTTCAAGTTGTATGTAATGAGTACAACAAAAGCACAACTTTATAAATAAATAAATAGCTGGATAGGTAAATAAAGTTTAAAAATATAACTGTAATATCTTCCCACTGTTCGAGAATTGGTTCATGAGAAGTTTTTCTGTTGTACTTTGAATATGTTTAAATGTATTTTTAATTCATGGAATTCCAAAATTTTTTGCCTTTCCAAATATTGAATTTAAGTTTTGAGAATTTTGATCAGAACCTAAAAATCTACCCAGTTCTCATGTCTAAGACAGGAATAAATTTCAGTTATTTCAAAACCTATTTTCTACTATTGTAACCAATTATTGTGTACAATGGGTAAAAAACTAATAAATTCAATATAGCTTATTTTTTAATGTTTAATAACTATGTTAAGTGCTTGTAACAAAAACAAGATGAGTATAAAGAGAAGAGTTTTTTACATTTAAAAATGAACATTTTGATTTTCTATTATAGCAAAATGGTTCCAATTTGGGCAGTATTTCTTAAAATTTCAGTGAAATACAATCTATTTGGTTTCTTATTTCTGACCAAATCAAATCATAATAGCCTAATGGATTATGAAACAATAATTCAAAGAAAGTACCATCAAAGGAGAAATGACAATCTTGTTTTAACCCCAAAATAGATCAAGTTGTAATTACTTAATATGTAGGTGATGCAACACTAGTGCTTTCATAGAAACAAAAGGGATTCTCACAACTGATGTCATTGCACAATTGGTATATACCACCCTGGTTCATTGTGAAACGTCTATCTTAATTTCTATTCAGCTGCAGATAATTGCATGTACACATTTTGTCTTTGTTTTCAAAATCTTTAAATATAACTGTAGTAATACTTCCAACCATATTATTAAAATAAATTTACTATTTTAAAATGGGATTTCTTGTTTCACTATTAGATATAGAATTTAAAACTAGCCCATGTTATATACTATTTTACATCTTAAGTGCAATTATTAGAAAATAACAGTCACAATACATCAATCAATCGTTTAACTCAAAGATACAGAAAAGCAAAATTTTCATCCAAATGAGTAGAAAAAGTAAAAAGAAATTTAAAAGTTGGAAATAAACAGAAGTTTTTAAATGTAAAAATAAAAATAAGATATCTAGTTTGCAATAGCAAACAAAATCATTAAAATATAGGAATAAAGCAGAGCAGAGCAGAAACTGAGACACAAATGTAGAGAACAAATGTATGGACGCCAAGGGGGGAAAGTGGCGGGGGCGTGGGGGTGGTGGGATGAATTGGGAGATTGGGATTGACATGTACACACTGATGTGTATAAAATGGATGACTAACAAGAAAATAAATAAATAAACATTTAAAAAAAGGTGTTAGCTGCATTAAAACAACAAATACTCTAAAGTTTGTTAACTGAAATGAATCTGAGCTTGGAAGAAACAGGGATGTGTTGATTAAAACTTTGTACTGGGATTAATTAGTTAATAGTTTCTAAAAATAGTTAAAATAATGAAATTGTATGTGCCAGTAAAGAATAAACACATGATAATGCTTTCCTATTTAAAAAAGAAAAGAAAAGAAAAGAAAAATACTCAAGATCCTTATAGGAAAGTTTAAAACTGGCAATTAACTTCTCTAATTGGCAACCCCCAAATAGAGAAGTTACTCCCAACATCTTTTCAAAATTCCACTAGTTATCCAAAAGTTTGTTTTCTTTATATTTTTCTGTCATTTCACATTGTCTGCAATTTGAAATAAACAAAGACTTGAATAGTGGAGGGTTGTACCACATTTATTGATGGAAAGATTCAATAGTGAAGCTATCATTTCTCCCCCAAATTACTGTATAATTGTTTTACTAATCAAAAATCCCTAGAAAATTTTTTAGTAGAACTGGTTCTTAAATTCTTAAATGTGCAAAAACAGCCAAGACAAGTTTGTCAAGAAAAAGAAAGAAGACAGGCTCTACCATCTACCTGAAGAAGATATAAAGCCATAGAAATTAGAACAGATGGCTTTGGGTGGTGGCATTGTGGAAAAGAAAACATATGAACATAACCCGTTACTGCAGGAACAAAGCGGAGGTGGAAGAGGAACTGGGGACACTTCGAGTGATGTTCAGACACACTTAGAAACATTGGCCCTGTGGCAGAGCTAACAGGGGGCCCGCACTGTGATACGATTCGGCAAGCTGAATGTGCAATTCTCCACTAGGCACTGAGCTTACATTTCTGCAAGTTGCCTAGCGGTGTTTTGCATTATCACAGGCTGTAATGCATACATGTGCATAAATTTGCTACCAGTAGATTCCAATTTTATCATTCTCACAGAAATAAAATTTTGCTAAACTGCGCTAGTTACAATAAATCCAAACGAAATCCACTTTACTAAAAATCCTATCCTTTCAAAGTTTTGTTTTTCAGTGTTAATTGGAATATCAAAACCCTTTTTTAAAGCATACAACTAGTACAGTAAAAATAGAACATTTTCTTTTCTACCACTTTGCAGGGGCGTTCTTCGGGCTGCCGACGCCCGCAGGAGCCCTGCCACCTTCCAGTCTGGTGCTAGGAGGTCATCATCCAACGTAATTGGCTTTCTCCTATCCTCTTTTCTCAGGAGATGAGGGCTGACCGAGGAGTGCTGGATTGTCTCCCCTGGGCGAGGCTGTTAGGTTTGGTGGTAGGCAGCGTGGAGTTCTGAAGTGAGTGTGAGCTTTGGAGACAGTCAGTTTCAATCTTTCTCAGGTCATTTCTGGGCTCTGTCCTCCTGGGCATGTGTTCCCGGACCTGCAAGATGACCTAATCAAGCGCCCTTGTAGACTCTTACTAAAGCTGTAATGTTAATGTGCCAAATCCTTGGTGCTCCACAGATATTAGTTATCTTCCTTAAATATTGATTTAAAAATAAAAATGGAATGAATTTTTAGAGTAGTGTGTGGAGGGTTTAAGTACTTCTGAATTCCTGTAAGTTTTTTTGGTTTTGGCGGGGGGGTTTGTTTGTTTGTTTTTTAAGTCATGGATTCCCTTGTTCCAGGTCTATTTTTTACAGGAACTTCTGAATGTAAGGATGAGGGAAAGCTGATTGGAGGGTGGACGCCCCAATCCCAGAGTGTGGACCAGGCAAGGGCCCCAGGGCTGGGTCAGCGCTGAGGGCTGCCCCCCTCTCTCCCTCTCTCTTTCTTGAGTCTCTGGCAACAGTAATGAGGAATGAGGGTTATGTTTTTTAAAAGAAAGAAAAACAGACCCTTGAGATTATTTCTTCCTTTTGATGGAAATTATTAGACTACCTCTTCAAGCAAGCAGAGAAGGAAGAGGGACTCTTCCTTTCTCAGTGTGCGAGCCCCATAGCCCTGGGTGCAGAGGGGAATCCCCTGTGACCAGTCCCCGGCCAGGCCACCTTCCCACTGGCGGATGTGGGCAGTTACGTAGCCTGGCATCAACAAGGCACCACCTCCTGTGGTGCACAGGAGGGGACAGGCCCAGAGTTGAGATGGAGTGGGGGCAGAGGTGGGGAAGGGGTAGGTACAGGTTACTTTACGTGTCTCACAGGCTTGGTGTCTCTCGTGTGTACCTGGTAAAGCATGACCCGAACGGACCCTGCCGGGTGTCCAGTTCTGTGCTGCACTGACCTCAGTCCAATCCCTTTTTCGTTGATGCAATGAACACTCACTGCCCACCTCTGCCTCCAGAGAGAAACTAAAACAGAGAAACTCCTTCTCCAGAGAGAAATCTCTGCTGGGCCATGAAACCTTCTACATGCCTTCCAGTGCCCAGACACCACTGCCCACGAGTTTGGTCACTGCGGATTGATTGATACAATAAGAGCTAACATTCTGTTCTGATTCTGTGCCAGGCACTGTGCTAACATTTTTCTATTATTTACATAATTTGATCCACATAGCAACCCGTCGCTGGTATGTTTATTCTCATTTTGAAGATGGGGTACCCAATACTTGGGTGACTTCCTTGCCTAGAATCACAGCACAGGTAAGCAGTGAAGTCGGGATTTGAACTGGGGTTTGCCCCACTCCCGAGCCTGTGCTTTGGACTGCTACATGGGGGCCTCATAGGTCTGGGTCCAGATGTGTCATTAGTTAGTTTAGACTAGGCTTTCTTGATATGCTAGTGAAAAAACTGCAAAACAAAATTTAAGGAAAAATTATAAACAGTTGGTCACAGGAGGCTGTAACCCAGTTTTACCAAGGGAATCTAAAGAGGTTATCTAAGTTTGCCCTTCCCCCCCTCCTCATTTTGGAGCCCATGTGTTCTCTAATAGCATCACTGAATTCTTGGTGATTCAAAGGTCCTAGAAGAGATTTTTATCTTTGAATTGTCCTGGGTTAATATTTCCTCATTGCAGGTCTCTGTTTATTTTTTACTAAGTGCCAAATATTTTTATTTTCTGCCAAACTACAAGCCCAGGTTGCTGCACTGTATAACCTAGGGAAGACCCAGAGCAAGGCTGGGAATAGGGGAAAGACGAAAAGGACAGTGATGCCGTCTCTGCTGGTTGAATCCCACTGTCTCCCCAACGACTTCGGACTTCCTCCACCACAGTTTTCACCAGGGAGAGCTCTACTTGCAAAGTTATACCAGAGAGACAAATAATAGAAACGAGCAAATGAAATAACAGAGGAACACGAAACCCTTTGTCTTCCACTTAGATCATGCCTCTCCCGAAAACTCACTTAGGGGGTATGTACGCACAAGGTCAAGACAGAGGGTCCTCTTTAGGGAGGGACTGAACGGTGTGGCTCAGGCAGGAGCCAAAATATCCTCCTTCCCTTCTGTCCCCCCAAATCCATTCAGTGCTCAGAACCGTGAAACTAACCCCCGCCTGGTCTCCCTGCCTGCCCAGCTGCATCTCGTCTTCCAGACCCTCGTTTTCACACTCTGATCCCAGCAAGCCTCCGCACCCCACCTCTCTCCCGTCCCTTCCAGTCCTCAGCGTCAGACGGCAGCTCGATGAACCCGTCAGTCACATCATGCGCCCCCTGCAGGAAGCCCAACACCTTTGTCTGGCATTGAGGGCACTCTCCTCTCTGGCCTGATGAGCATCTCCTGCCCACCCCCGACCCCGTTTGTGCGTGGGATACTTACAGGTTCCAAAACACCCTGCGACTCCCATTTCTGGGCCTTTATCCTTGCTGTCTCTTCCACCAGGAAGTCCCTGTCCTCCTATAATTGCACTAGATCACAGGCACCTCCTGGACGGGGTGAGCCTTAGTCATCATGGACCCCACAAAGCAGGAGCTCGACAAAACCTCCCTGGATAAAGGGAGAAGTGCTGACCTAGTAGGAGTATTTCGTTCCCACGAAATCTCTGTTCAGCCAGAATATTTCAAAATGGTGGTACAGGGCAGCGCCACGGTCAAGGGCAGAAGCTGGAGCTGAATTCAGCCTGGTTCTGCCACGGGAAGCTCTGGTTTTTCCTCTGCAGAATGTGGGGAGTAACAGAACCCCCGCATAGTGTGGTGGGCAGGTTCGGAGAGAGAATGAGGGGAAAACGTCTATCACAGTGCCAGGCACGGTGGGAAAAAACGCCTGGATCCGTGCGGCTCTAGTTTTATTTCGTTGTTTTTCCTTAATCTCTCACAAATCAAAATCCCACTTAAGAAGTGCTTTCCCTTTTCCATGGGAAGGGGTCAGGTGTCCACTTCCCCAGTGAAACAGGCCAATGGTAGACACCTGCATTCAGCCAGGAGGGTGGGAGGGTGGGCGGCCACGTGGGCTGGGCTCTGGGTTCTGAAGGCCTGGAACACCCGTGGTTTCCCACAGAAACCATGACAGGACCTTCAGGTTAACGCCCAGCCTTCCCTTCCTCCCCGGGGCTTCCCAAGCCCCGTCGAGTGAAAGGACAGAGGCCTCGGCCGCGCCGCTGAGAAGCCCACCCAGTGGTTTGACTTTTCCTGTCCTCCCACTCGCTGCAGAGTGGGCCGTGCGGCTGTTACTCAGGGGCCACTTCCTTCAAAGCTCAGAGGCAGCAGAACCCACAGGCCCCAGCCCCTCTGACGGGTCCCCTGAGGCGTCGGCAGGAGCATTAGCTGGAGGCCTAAACGTTTCCCACTTCCGCCAGCATGGCTCCCTTCGCTTGTGAACCCAGGAATCTGGCCTGCGATTACCTTTGAGGAAGAAAGTCCCCGTGGCAGCATCATTTCCCCCAACAACGACATCTTTTAAGAAGCTACTGTCATTATCTTATTTTGAAGAGCTTCAAAAAGCATTCTCAGAGCTGTAGCTCTGGGAAGTGCTTCATTTTAGCGCAGGCCTTAAACATGCCTCTCTGCTGCCCAGGCATCCTGCCTGGTTTCAGCGTTGGCATTCTGTTCTCCTCGGCTCTCCTGGAGGCAGCTCCTCTCACTGCTCTTTGCCTCTCGAGCACTGCCCGGCAGGGAGCACCTGTAGAGGCCAGCGGTACGGACAGGACAGACAGGACCTTATTTGACTTACACTGGAGGCGTAAAGGGCTTAACTTGAATCCCAAAGCAAGAAACTGCTATTGCAAATAAATAAATGAATCATTCTCATGGATGGGCATGGAGGCGGTAGGAATGGATTAATGTTTTTTATTATCAACAAGATTTTGTTGAACTTAACCCTGTGCTACATGCTATGCTGGTCCCTGGGTGTACACCGGGGGGTTTTCAATCTAATTAGAAAAACGTGAACAACCATTTACGCATTTGGCTTCTTGGGAGCAGCAATCCAAGTCCCAATTGATGTTTCAGTTGAGAGGGCATTAGGCATTGAGACTGAGAAAAGCAGTATGCCTCGTCCCCATCTTAGAGGTTCACGCCGCACACCAGTCTTTTAGAGGCTCTGAGAAGTCTCACGATAAAAAATTTGTTTAACTTTCTGCACCAGTCAGGATAGGCTAGGTTATGCTGTGGCTAACAAACAATTCAAAACTCTCAATGGCTCAGGACCACAAACGTTGATTTCTTGCTCTTGCTCCAAGTCCACCGTGTGTCAGCTGCTACTCAGCTCCAGCGCCTTCATCCCAGGACGCAGGCCCATGGGACGGGCTCCATCACGAACATTGCAGGGCATCACGTTAAGGCGGAAGAGACGTGGTGAACACACGTGTGGGGTGGCTTGTGAAGCTTGGGCTGATGGTGATCTGTGCTTTCATGCAGCCTAGGAGCAGAGGGGATATTTCACCTGGATGTGAGCAGCCCACAGGACAGAGCTGGTCTGGAGTACCAGACATAGGACTTCCTCACCTAGGAAGGGCCTGCATCAAGACCAGACCAAGGGCAGCACTTTTTTTAGGAAGGGACAAGTAGGTACTATCAGTCCAGAAAAAAACAAATCCAGATCTCTTCAATGTAAGGAGGAGAAGGCAGGTGAAATGGGCCCAGGTCAAATCTAGAGGCAGGGAAAGCTGGCTAAGTCAGAGAGGAAGGGACCATTCCCAAAGGTGATTTCCCGAAGACTCTCCACTGGGAACTTGGGAGTCCTTAAGCACAGGGACTAGGAGACTCTGATTTCAACGAGGAGTATGGAATCAGGTTTTATGCTCACACAAGCAGTAAATTCTCCCAACATCTGCTGACAGGAGCCTATACAGGCAGGATCCCAGTGGCGCCAGCGGGCTAGTTTATCACACAGGAGGACATAAATCATCATACTCCAGCCCCGAACAAGTCTGACAGAACAGGGGCTGTTTGCAGAGACCCACAGAGGTGATTCCATTTAAAGGCATCTTTGGCTTCCCCTGGGGGGAATCACTAGGGTGGGTTCGCTGACAGCATGGCCAGCTGTCCCGGGAGGACCAAGAAGTCCCAGCTCACATACATGGGGAACCCTGTCCTTTTCAGTTCAGATGGCCTTAAGGTTATCCTTGTGAACTACAGAAAGAGGTGTGATAGCCACGCTTGTCTTATCAGAAAGTTTATTCAATCCTGGTTTAAAAATAAGCTAAAAAGAGAAGAAATTTTCCCTAAGGTGATAAGGGATCTCTACCAGAAATCTATAATCATGCTTTAAAATGAAACATTAGCAGCATTCCTATTAAATCAAACAAGATAAGGTTGTGCACTATTCAATGTCATAAGTAGTAGCACAAATGAAATCCAGCTACAAAATAAAATAAGTGGTATGTGACAAGGATGAGCTGTCCCAATATCCACTTTCCTTTTCTTTCATAGTAGTAAAATTTCGAGTCAGGCACATGGCCATCCAGAATAAAAATCTCATTTCCCAGACTTTCTTGCAGCCAAACCAGTGGCCATGTGACTACGTCTGGCCAATGGCATGAAAGAAGAAGTGTCATGTGATCGTTTCTGGGAACTTTGCTTAAGAGTCAGTCACAGTGTGCCCTTCTCCCACCTCCCCTTTCCTCCATCCTACTGTCTAGAAGTGGATGCTACCATCTCAGACCTAATAATGAGGCCACACTCTAGGGATGGTGAGTGGTGAGCCTCAAGGCCACTGGACCCACTCTGGCCATTTTATGAGAGAGAAACATCCTTCTTGTTTAGGTCACTGTTATTTGGGGTCTCTGTTACTCAACGTTGAAACCAATCCTAACTGCTATGAGGAGTAAATATTAGAATATTTGTTACTTATCTAGACCATTAATCTTAAACAAGGATCAGCAAACGACCGCTTGGGGGTCAAATCCACTCAGCTGCCTGTTTTTATAAATAAAACACCTAGTCTATGGCTGCTTCCACTCTACAGTGGCAGAGTTGAGCGGTGGCACAAAGTCAAAAACATTTACTACCTGGTCCTTTACAGAAAAAGTTTGTCAAATCCTAATCTAGAAAATCCAGAAAAGCAACTGAACAAAAAGCTCTTTGAACAAATAGAAATGACCCTAGTTCTGTTGGGTGGGGATAAAATTGAGTTGTTATATCTATTCTGTCTATACCACCTGGAAGGGTAAGTGAGCTAAATAAATAAAACGAGTTCAAGTCTCAAAAATCAACTGGGACTTTGAATCTTATTCAATGTAAGCTTTGTATAAGGTGTTCTGTAGTTATTAAAATTAAAACTGCGGTGTTTATTCAGGGCAATGGTATAGTCTGTACAAAAGGCAAAGGAGTGATTTGGAGTCAGAAGACCTGGGTTTCCATCTCAGCTCTCCTATGTATTAGCTTTTGGATTTTAGCAAAGTCCTTGCAGCCTTGGTTTCCTCATGAGAATGCCTCCTCGATGAGTTGGGGCTGGAATTAAATGAGATAATATGTGTGAAGCCCACCTTGCAAACTCACCTTGAACAAAGGTTGATTCTTTCACAGGGTGTGCCTATGAGATCGTTAAAAGTTTGCAGTATCATGTTTAAAAATTGGTTTATAGGAAAACCAGCAATGATTTCAAGCATGTTCACAGACTCAACAGATTGCACATTTCGAACAATTAAGATTATAGCCAGAAAACAACCAAATTCCAGGCAGACTTCAAGTTCAAGGATGAAATAAGAAGATAGAAAAGACGTGAGGTGAAGGGACAAGAGAAAGGATATGAGGGAGAAGTAGTAAAAAGAGGGCACAGGCGAGCAAAAGGCCAGGGAGAAAGCCAGCCTTCCCAAGAGGAAGGTGGGGACCCTAGAGGGAGTGAGGGACGTGGAGGCTGGGGTACCTGATGGCTTCATGCAGGAAAGGAATAGTGGGTCCTCAACGTAATCGGATATTTCCTATCTCAGGTTCTTTGCGTATGCTGTTCCCTTTCTCTGGAACATTCTTCTTGTCTCAGCTGCTCCCTCCCCTTGCTCCTACCAATACCACTATTCCTCCTCTAAGTCTTTGGTTCTCGGCTTAATTGTCGCTTTTGCAGAGATGCCTTCTCTACCACCTTATCTAACATCACTTAGATAAATGAATGAGCAAAGGGCAGGGAGAAGTTGCACAAGCAAATGGAGAACCCGGTATCTAGAATGTTGAATTTGAGATATTTTAGCACCTACTACTATGCTCAGCATTGCTTTTACTTTTCAACATAGTGGCAAATATCTCCATGAATAATGAAAAATTCAAATACCCATAGATTTAAATATATATATATAAAGCCTGATACAATGTTTTTATCTCCAATAAGCTCCAATGAAGGTAGAGATTTTGTTTATTCCCTAACATGTCAATGCTTAGTATAATTCCTGACGCATAGCAGGCACTCATCAAAAATAGACTGAACAGAGGAAAGTAGACCAGTCTTAGCAAAACTTCATAGAGCTTTGGTCCCACCCAGTTGCTTCTGTTACTGCTGTCCTAGCTTTGCTTGACAAATCACAGGAGAGCTGATGCCAAAGTTGTGTGCCTGGTGATGGGGTTAGGACCAGGAGCCAGACACTCTGTTCCCTATCATGTTACGTAACTACCATGTGTGTGACCAGGGGCCAAGCACAGCCCTGCATCAGTAATGTGAATATAGCTTTACCTTTCTTCAGATGACTTTGATCCCTTCAGAGGATCGTAGTGTACTCACAGAGTAATTAAAATTATTGTTAGTACTAAATTTTTGCTTTATCAGCTGAAATTTAGAGATCATCTTATTTACATTTTCCTTGTTGAATTGCCTTTATTCCCATCTTTTTTCTCTTGTGAATAGAAGGAAAAAAAGGCAAAAGAAAAGCACATAGTGGAATATTAGAGCTACTCCATACCTGGCAACAAAAACCAAATTTGCCTTTCACAGAAATGTGAGGCATTTCTGGAGAAGGTAATAAATGATAATCCACCAAAATAAGTCTCACCAAAATTTGCACTTACCATGTTTGTTTTTAATTGTTGTTTCTCTCTCTTCCCCTTCCACAACCCTTGAGGAATTTCTCCGCTGGATTCTTAACTCTTAAGCGAGTCTTTGCAAATTTGAAATCTCTGGGAGTGTTACAGTTTAAGTGTACATATCCCATTTCTTCCTTTCTACTAGAACCCTGATTTTGTTCAGGAGTCCACTCCTCCCACTAAGTCCGTGTTTCTAAGAGGATGATGAACCCCCCTCAGTTTGACTGGGGTGGACTTGATTAATCTAAAGGTATTCTCTCCTTTTTGCAATTGATCGGCCCTGGAATAGACATATAGGCATGTGACTCCATTCTGGTTAATGAGATGTCAGACGAGGCATCTGGTTAAAGATGCTTCTAGATGCTTTACCAGAAGCTTCTGGAAAATACCAAACTGCTCCTTAGGAATGATTCCAGTAAACAATATCATCTCATGGAAAACAACCCTTTCTAAAACTGAATTAAGAATCCAAATCACATCAGGAAACAAATTACCAAAAGGGGGAGTTAGCAAATATAAATAGGAATATTTTCACATCTAAAACTGGAGAAAATAATACAGTCTGAAGAGAGTCTAAATGTATTTAAAACATAAGGAAAGGGTGTGGAGGGAAAATATAGATTAACCTCTCCCCAAAAACTCAAACAGAAATTATACAAATTAAATAAAAAGCATGGAAGTGTCAAAAGGTGTCAAAAAGTCTCAAAAGGTGGGCTTAATAGAAAGTTACATACAGTTGAAGAAAAGACTAGAATAGTGAATTAGAATTAGTGAATTAGAATATAGAACTAAGGAACTCACTTAGAATGCAGTTCAGAAAGATAAAGTGTGAAGTATAAAAGACACAAGAGTAGAATGAGAAAGGCTAGTATGTGTCTAATCAGAGTTCTAGAAACAGAAGATAAAAGAGAGAGATGTAGAGACAATATTCAAGAGATAATGTCTGCCATTTTTCCAGAAGAGAGGAAAAACATGTCTTCAAATTGTATAAGTAGACTGAATCTAGGGTAGTATTATTAAGCACTAGACACATGGTAGTAAAACTGCAGAATATCGAAGGTAAGGGTAAAGAGAAAAGAACTTAGAGGAGAACAAAACAGACGAGCTACAAAGGAATAATAATTAAACCGACAGTGGATTTCTAAAAAGCAATAAGAGATGCCAGGGACCGTGACTATTTTTCTCACCAGCTCCATACGCATTCCCCAAGTTGTTTAATCAGCCTCACCTAGTGAGAGCTTGCAAATAATCTACCTTTTAAATTATACCTCCCTAGCCTGGGGGACTGTTAGCCTGGGCCTCTCTGAATTTCTCAGCCTCTCCCAAGACAGCAGAGCCATCCAGCTGCCATCTTGTCTCGGCAGAGAGAGGACATCCCTGTGGCACAATCCCCTACTCCTGGGGATAAAAAAGTTTCTCCTCAGAATAGCAGTGCAGTACTTTCTAGGAGTACGTGGAAGTGGTCCTTCTGATGCTCTGAGCTGCCTATCAGTTGAAGATACAACACTGCATATTGAGTCAACTCTGCTTGGTTTCATAACCCTCTCGGAGTGAGGCAAGATGTCAGGCACTTCAGAGAGCTTCACCACCCCACACATCACGCGGAACCCCTCCCCGGGAAAGGCCCCATGCTGTGCCTTCCCCTACCCTGGCCCGTCGTGCTCCTCCCTTTTGACTCCATTGCTTTAATGACCATTTATCAAGTGTAGCTACAAACAAGAACACAGTTTCCTATGTCGTTTCTGACACCTATGTCACTACTTTGTAATCACATTTCACAGCTCATGTTTTCACCTTCTGTCTTGGCAAAAATAAAAACGAAGTCCAAAAAAGCAAAAGCCAGGAGCTGATTTGGGGGGCGTAACCACCCCACTCCATCTCCCTGGAGAAAAAACATTGACTATTTCTGTATTTTCTTTTTCTTTTGTATGAGCAGAAAACATAGCATCTTGCTGGGTTGAAGTGTCTTTGTGCCCTGCTGTCAACTGAGTTTGTAGAAAGGGGACAAATTGTATATTTGGCTTGTAGTTTGCATAGCCACCTAGAGGCAAGCCAAAATGACACAAACAAACACAAAATAATCCAGACTGCTTCTGTCATGGAGAAGATCAGAAAACATGGGCTGGTGTTGGCAGGGGGTGAAGCAGGAGAGAGAAGAGCAACTGTTGAGTATCGACTGCGTATCTTTTAAAATTTCAAATTGTAGAAGGATAGGGCTGTCTCTGGAGTTTGAGTTAAAACCCCAGTGTCCCTTGTAGCTCTCGACAGGCCACAGGCAGTGAGGGAGAGATGTGTTCCTTGCAAAGAGCAAGCCAAAACACATCTCCCTTGACAACAAACACGTGCTGGGGGAGAAGACAGCCATGATGGCGAAGTCTGGTCCTTGATGTGCTCCAGCTCACACAAAAATAGGCTTAGGTGGAAGACTTAGATGTCTGTTTACTCCCAAAGATCAGTCTTTGATCTCATGGTGAGGGTGACATCTTAAAGGAGAATGAATTTACACGATGATAAGAACCATAGAAAAATGTGTGGCAGCATCTTCACTGGGGCCTACACTGAGGATGCCATCAGCCTCCTGCCCTGAATCTCTGCGTGCAAACAACCAGAGGTACCCCGGTGGCGATGTGAGAAAGGAGAACTAAATGCAACCATAGTTCTTGTTTATTATTTCAAGCAGAAAATTGTTGTCGCAAATATATATATTTAGGACTGACAGGTCAGCCTGCCCTGCGGAGTAACTGGACTTTGTCCAGATGGCCAGCACAATGCCTTTTGTTAATCTTTGGAAAAAAGAGACAATTGCTACAATGACCTTGTCCCTACCCTCTCTTCTGCCCTCCACCTCTCCCTCCCCACCAGCCAGAAATCCTCCCAATGCCCTGCTATCATCAAAGTTTGCTGCTGTGTGTTAGCACTGCCATGTGCTTCTGAGATGGTTGAATTGTTTTGAAAATACGCTGAGGCTAAATGATATTTATGGGCCCCTTGTTTTGGACTCGCTATTTATTCCATTCTTATTCAGTTCAGGTCTACTCATCAAGATAAACTGACCCTCCTCTCCTAAATCAGGGGACGATGAGGACCACCCCCCCCCCAACCTTGGCTTTCAACTTCGTCACTCCCTGCCAAAGCCACGGTTGTTTTCTGCCCTCAATTCTCGTGGTCAATTGAAGTTAGACGCTTCATAGAAAAAAGAGCTTGATAAGAGTCCAGAAGTCAAGAAATATCTTGCTTTTAGGGTGAATGTTTCCTGCATGTCCAGAATTTGTTTTCTTCCTGCCTTACAATAATTATGTTATGGTACACGGTAGTGGCCACTAAGATTGAAAGGGAAACTTTCAAGTTTGTTCTTGTTAAGAAGGAATGTTTCAACACTCGTATATACTCATGAGGCTTTATTCATCCTTCAAAGTGCCTGCTAAATTCCAATTCTTTCGCAATTTTTTCTTTTCATTATTAAGTGCCTACTATCTGCCTGGCATTATGCTTTTTTCTTTTCTTTATATATTTTATACAGCAGGTTCTCATTAGTTATCCATTTTATACATATTAGTGTATATATATATGTCAATCCCAATCTCCCAATTCATCCCACCACCACCCCCCACCACTTTCCCCCCTTGGTGTCCATACGTTTGTTCTCTACATCTGTGTATCAATTCCTGCCCTGCAAACCGGTTCATCTGTACCATTTTTCCACATATATGTGTTAATATACGATATATGTTTTTCTCTTTCTGACTTACTTCACTCTGTATGACACTCTCTAGATCCATCCACGTCTCTACAAGTGACCCAGTTTCGTTCCTTTTTATGGCTGAGTAATATTCCATCATATGTGTATATGTATTTGATCTACCATACTGTGCTTTTTATTTATACCTACAACAAAGCTGGGAATCTCCTAAAATGAGGCAGGAGGAAATGTCCTTTGACATGTCCTGCTGACTTTTGGTGCTTTCAACAAAGACAGAAAGCAGAAGACAGAAACCCTCATCTACTATTATTGCTTTTATTATCAGTGGCACTTGCTTTTATTATCAGTGGCACTTGGCCACTGAGAATTTCATTGCGTAAGTGGGGCTGGGTGGGGACGGTATGCACTCGGCTCTACTAAAGGTGCTGTATCCCTGCTTCTGTGCCAAACCTCCAATGCAGGTCCATTCTCCACTTGGACCTGGGGGAAATTTCCAGGCATTTGTGCCAGTGGGTGCCGTGTCACATCAGAGCCACTGATGGCTGCTTCCTCAAGTGCTTCACACTTACAGGTCCAGAAATGTTTGCTAGTGCTGGTTCTTTCTTTCCAAATACTGTCTGGATACTGGATAGATCGCTAACCAAAGGACAGCAATGGATAGAAATGAAGGCGAGAGGACCAAGCCACTAAACTGGGGCTGCTCAGGGTCTCACGAGGCGGCTGGCTTAACTTGGAGCATCTCCACGTTAGCACTTAGGAGATGAACAGAGAATACAAACCAAATTCTCATTTCCTTTTATCCAGGCCTTCCAAGAGCTACAGATTCAAACAGAAGCTGCCTCTCTCTGACCTGGGGGTGGTCTCCTGTGACAGGGAGGAAGAGCAGAACAAGGACAAGGACGGAGGTCTCATCGTCAGTGGAGGAAACGCTATCTTCTTCATGATGACCTCTAACCCTTGTGTCACCAAGTTTCCGTGAGTGCCACCAGGTTCAATTGCAGGTGTACAGCACTAAGATCCTCATGAAGGCCCTGGTCCTTTAATTAACTCACTGCTGTTACAACAAAACAGAATGTGAAAATGTCTCTTCCAGAAGCAACAAGGGAGGGTCTGCATTATTATTAGCAGAGGGTTACCTCAGAGTCTGTTTTTGCTTTTTCCTGCATTTCATCCAAATTAGTCGCTTTTAAAGCAGTAAGAGAAGTAAGTTGTGAGCAAAGATAAGAAAGGAAGAGAGACAGTTGATTTTTGGTAATTCACTACCAATTCTAGGACTCAGGCTACGCATTAGTTTCGTTTCCCTCTAAAGGGTTTATTACACAAATAACAGTATTTCTTTTCGTTAAAGCACATTTGTGAGCATGTAACCCCATGAGCAAGTGTATCACGTAGGAAGTTTAGCACAGGAGCAAAAGCTGGTTGCTATCCCAGTCTTTCATAAGACGATTCAGAGCAGAGTTTCCTTAGTTTTCTGCTAAGAGCAGAGTTGATGGGGGTGTTTATTTCCTTACGACGCACCATCCTCTGTGGATCCCTTCATGGATCACAGGATTCTTATGTTTATTAAAGCACTCTAACGATGATAATATGAACACCAGCAGTATTATAATTACTCCATCTTTGCTTTGGGAATGGTTGTCCGTATCAGTTGTGTCAAAGGGACAAAAGCCTTAGAAAGGGCAGAACTTGTTCCTTCCAGGTGGGACAAGAAGGTAATGTAGAAAAGGTCCACGTTGTCTTCTACATTCTTTGCCCCGTTGACTCTCACAATCTACATGCCATGCTGGGTGTCCTTCCATCTTCACCCTGCGTGGAACCGGGCAGCTCCAGACCATGGCTTCCTGTTAGCCCAGAGCCTGGCACATGAAACACTCAAAAAATATGTGTTGAAGTGAATTGAATCTTCCTGCTCTTTCCTGGTGATTCCTCTGACGCCTTCTTCACCTCCCCTTGCCATCCAAACTCACCTGTGCCCTCGGCTGGCTGGCAGGAGCCCATCTGACTTAGAGACTCACGTGAATAGCACTCATGGCCTATCAGGTACGTGAAGTTGGAGGGTCACCCCCCTTTGTACTCGCCTTCGCCGAAACCAGATTCCAACTAAGGACTTCCAGACACCTGGAGAGAGCTCGTGTGTGGGACCCTCTCGGTACATGTCATCAGCCTTGTCCTTCCCTGTCTGGACGGTCCAGCTGACGCAGGCTCTCCTGCCTGAGAAGCTCTGTGGACTTGGAAATGGCCTAGAGTCTGAAGCCGAGGAGACCTACGTCAGAATCCCGGATCTGTCTTTTCCTGCCTATTTTCCACGGGCAAATTCCCCCACATTTCCCAGCCTCAGTTTCCTCGCCTGGTAAGGAGGTAACTGTATCTGCTGTACACGGTGGTGAGGAGGGGAAAGGGGTTGCTGCACACGTAGTTTTGAGGATTGAGGAATGAGGCGGCTTAGATGAAATCCCAAGCACTTGGCAGGTGCGTGGTACAAATGCCAACTGCTAACTGTTTTTTCTCGGTGGGGAAAATCCGGGTCAGGGAAGATGGGCTTCATTGCTGACATGATTGATAAGATTAGAATTGTCCCTCAGAGTGTCTGATCTCAGTTGCTCAGGCGTGGCTTCGGAAACTTTCTAACAACCTCCCTCCATGTTTCAACTTGTTCCAGCAAACCACTTGGTGGCACAGTATGGAGGACAGTTTTATGGTGTAGAGCAGATACACACCTGCAAAAGGGGCCAGGAAGACGGTTCCCTTTGCGGCCATGAAGGGGTCTGATTTACACCTGAGAAGTTTAGAGTCCCACAGAAGGACTGAGATGTCCACTGGGTATCACCGTAAGGAAACGAGGTCCTGCCAAGCTTGTATCCACAGACTTGGGGCTTGGGCAGTAAATGGCTGGTCTTGTGTCACCTTTCTTCACTTGCTGCAGTATTCTAGAGAAACAGTTTATGTTTTATCCTTGCAGTAGATAACTGCGGTCCTATAAACTTTACAGGAGCAGCTCTCATATACGAGGTAGGAGACAAAATTAACGTCTGTGACACACTCCCCGGGGAGGAGTCTTCGAATAATACTAATAGTAACAGCCAGCAGTTACATAGCGCTTACTACGTGTGCAACTCTGCTCCAAACACTTGATATGCAGTAAATCATCCACTTCCCTTCTGACACACATGACCTAGTCTCACATGAGGTAAGAGTCTTTCAAACTGGGTGTCACAAACGGATTTTCCTTTTCCAGAATAGCTTCCTCTAAGTTACACAAAAAAATTATTTCTCTTTCTAATATTGGAAGTCCCACCCCATCCACTATCAAGGTGCCCAAGAGATCCTCTGTGTCACGCTGGGCTAGGGTATGGGGCTCTTTGGCCAGTTCCTGCAGTGTGGTCACTGGGATGTCATGAAATCTTACACTGTTCTTTTTGTTTCACTCAGATGAATTTTATTTATAATACTAGTATGGGTCAACCTGCATATAAATGCTCCTTTTCATGAAAAGGAAGTTCCAGATACCATGTTGTACGAGAATTAAATGAGGTAATGTATGTACACCTCCTAACGCAGAGCCTGTCGCTTAGTCGTGCTCAAGGAAAGTCGAATGTTTCACACCAGTAATAGAAGGACATTCCAGCCAAAGGAAACAGCATATGCGAAGGCCTGAGGTAGAGTCTGGGTGATCTGAGAACTATGAGGGTGTACTGGTCAGCTCGGGCCGCATAACAAAGTACCACAGACCTGTGGGCTCAAACAACAGAGATTCATTGTGCACAGTTCTGGAGGCTTGAAGTCCAAGATCAAGGTGTCAGCAGGGTATCTCCTTCTGAGGGTTGAGGGTTGGTACTGGGTTGCACAAAAAGTTGGTTTGGGGTTTTCCATAAGATGTTACAGAAAAACCCGAACGAACTTTTTGGCCAAACCAATATCACTGGATTGCAGCGGGAGAGTTGGTGCGGGCGTGGGCAGGCCAAATGAACAGGTAAGACAAAATGATCCCGAAGAGCTAGCTGGAGACCAAATCCTTTAGGGCATTAGATGGTAGTCACTGAACATCAATATGTCATCGGTACCGGGCTAAGGAAATTCAAAGATAGACAAAGTGTAGCCTCCAACCCTAAGGAGCCGCAAGTCTGGTGAAGACAGGCCTTGGCGAGATCATCCGAATGGAGGCCGAGTGTGCCAGTGTGGACGGTGGGAAGCACCAGGAAGGAGCCCCTCACCCAGCGCTGCCTGGCGTGGACCAGAGAGGTCGGGTGAGGACACCCCAAAGTCCTGAAGCAACAAAGAGACCTCAGGGCTGGGCCAGAATTGGGCCAGCCCTGCCGTGAGGGCAAGAGCAGCCGTCGAGGCCAGGCCTTCCCGCGAGCTGTGCCCATCACCGTGGGAGTGTGAACTGCTCTGTGTCAAACCCCCTCACGCTGCACCAGCTCTGCAGAAGGCATCCCCAGACACCTGAAGGGTCATCGAGCTGGGTCTGGTAGGAGAAGGCAGACATGGATGTGAGAAGTAAGACATAGAGTCAGAATTGATGGGTCTCAAGGAGGAATCAGCTGGGATGATGGGCGAGGCGAGTCCAGAAAAGGGCAGCGTCTTGGCTTCCTGAGGCTGCAGTTACAAATCACCACAAACTCGGTGGCATGAAACAATGGATATTTATTCTCTCACTGTTCTGGAGGCCAGAAGTCCAAAACTGCAGCGTCGGCAGAGTTGATTGCGTCTACAGGCTATGAGGAAGGTCTGTTCTAGCTGCTCTCCTAACTTCTGGGGATACTGACGGTCCTTTAGTGTTCCTGGCTGTGGAGGCATCAATTCAACCCCTGCCTTCGTCCTCACACGGCCTCCCCTCTGTGTTTTTGTGTGTCTTCCATCTCTTATGAGGATACCCTTCACTGGATTTAGGGTCCATCCTAATCTGGGATGATCTCACCTCAAAAATCCTTCCCTTAATCACATTTACAAAGACTATTTCCATATGAGGTCACCTTCACAGGTACAGGGTTTAGGACTTAGACATACTGGGTGGGGCACACAATTCAACCCACTACAGGCAGTTAACCTCAAGTTGGGAGAAATGGGAGGATTTGGGGTTGGGGAGCTGGTAGCATCTGGCTGAGCCTTGCAGGGAGAAGCAGGTTGGACTTTAGAGAGGAGGGAAGGGCATTTCGATAGAGGGACAAGAGGAGGGAAGGTTCAGAGGCACAAAAGCACCGTCCCATACAGAAACCCAACCATGTCAGAGGAGGGGGTGAACTGGATTTTGCATCTGTCTCTTTCTTGCTGTTCCATAAGTTCTCTCCATCACAACCACTGCCACCGCCATGACCCAACACTGAGTTCAGCTGCGTGACAGAAATGTTGAACAAGGAATGCCCCCTTCTCCATTCCCGCAGAGCAGTTCCAGCTTGGCCTAGCCCTGTGTTCCTTTGCTCCAGTTCCCTCACAAACTTTTGTGCTCAGTCAGAAGTGTCCAAAGAAACCAGGATGACCCAGGGAATAAGTATCTCCCTGCACCTCAACTTTACTAGATACTTCAAGAGTGAAAAGGTATTATTTTTAATATGAAAATAAACCCTGGTGTTTGAAGGATGAGACTACAAAAGTTCCCTGAGATTTTAAGGAAAAAGAGGGTAATAATTCCCACCTGGTAATTGTGGTAAGGTGCTTATTGGGTAGTCTATAAAACGCTTAGCCTATGAGAAGACCCTGGTGATAACAGAAAAACAACAACCAGAAGAGTCTAGAAGACTATCTTGGGCTCTCATTTGTCATCGAGTCACTAGAAAGGTTTTAGGGACACTGCCCTTATTAGGGCAGAGTGGGGCACGAGGTGGAAAGGCGCCATGTGACCTCATCATGAAAGGGCTTAGGTGTCAACCTGAGGGATTGCTACTTTATCCTCCAGCTAAGGGGAAGCTGGTGCCTTAAAAATCAGGAGGTCAATGTTTGGTGCCAAATTAAAGCAAAGCAAAGGGTTAACAATTGCCTGATGCATCCTGCCGGGGTCAGTAACTATTATATCTCACGCCACTTTTTCTGCTCCCCTCAGGGTAGTTCAGGACTATCCAGAACGTAGTATTGTCTCACTAACTGGAGAAACATTTCTCTTGCCAACAAAAGATAGGGTTGATACAGTCTTTAGAAAGTTGTGTTTGGAAGATAAGCCATCAGTCCTAGCTGTCACAATAATCCTTTTCAGCCAGTCATTTAGCTGCTAGTCATTTTGTTACCCACTTGCGCTCTTACTGTTAAAAATTTGTTAATTTCTTCTTTAAAACCCACATTGAGTCAGACTGAGTTAACTCTGCTCTGGGCATTTCCATCACTTGACACTGAGCTTCTTAGCAATAGCCAGAGGTGGGACTTTTTGGCAAATGCTGTTTATCCACCTTTGAAAGGAGACATTCACTGCAAGCAGATTTAAAAGGAAATTTCTGTAAAAGCACTTTTTTCAATGATAGTCTTTGCTTTTTTTTCACTTGCCCATAACTTTCTGGAAAATTCTACTTTGGGCTGAATCTTCTTTTCAGTATAAATTTGTTTTGTTTTTCATTAATGGAAAGTTCAGGGGGGGAAAAAAATCCCTTCGGTAGCTTTTGAGTAATGAGAATATGAAAAATATACTTTTTCCAATTAAAAGAAATCTTTGGACTTTTTTTTAATCAAAACTTTTACATTTGAGGACTACTATTAAACTCTAAGCAGTGGTTCTCAACATTGGCTTCACATTGGAATAACTTGAGGGGCTTTTAAAAATACAACACCTGAGTCCAGAGAGTCCAGAGAAATTGGCCTGGGTCCAGCCAGGGCCCTGGGATCATTAAAAGCGCCTCAGGTGGCTCTGATGTCCAGGCAGTGTTGAGTACTGCTGTCCTAGTACACAACCACCCTGATTGGCAACCTTGAGAAAGGATGCAGAGGTCTGGAAGAAACCTTGGGATAGTTTTCTTCCAGTTAAGAAAAAAATAGATATACTATGTGAAACGTACAGTTCTGAGAAGGATGTGAAGGAACTTTAACTCGAAAGCCTCCCACGAGTATCACTAGTGATCACCGGCACAGCCCCTCAATTCCTATTGCTCCGGGAGAGATGGGCTCGTCAGTAACTTTAGCAGTGAGGAATCCCCGGTCCAGCTTCAGACAAGGTATTTCTCTCCATGCCTGTGGGCACCCACGAACGAAAGAGAGACTCCAGGGGACCAGCCCAAAGTTTTCCTGGCTCTGTGGCCACCTCCCCCCATGGTTCAGGATCTTTGCCTGAGCTCTTGTAAAATGTTTTCTATACAGTCCCTCTACTGGGGCCCCTGGGATAGACTTCTCTCCACTGGTCACACTATTAGTGGGACTTCCAAGACAGACCACAGAGAAAGCCAGACTCAGTACCATGTAGGAAGTATCTTCTTCTTTCCCATAAAGTCCTCCAAGAGGGAACGTGACCCTGCTTCCTCCTTTCTCCTGACTCTGGGCCAACACTTGGATGAACCCAACTAACGATTCTGCTGCCACTTGAGGACACTCCATCACCCTTAGCTGCAGGGTCAAGGCCACGTGTGCTATATGCTCACAGATGGCCCCTAGGGGAGTTCATTTATTCAACAAGCCTTCACTGGATGTCCCTACGTGCTGGGCAATATGGGGAGAATATTGGTTTTAATAAGACACAGCCCCTGCCCTCACAGAGAGACAGAAGCAAATCACTGCATGAGGCGTCCCCAGGGCCCTGTTAGCGGCCTTGTTTGAGCAGCAGGGCACCCAAAAGTCATAAGGAAGGGTTTATGATCACCATGAAGTGTTAATATTTTGACTTTAGAATAACCACATAATTTTGTACCAAATCAAATAGCATCACAGAGTAGATTAATAATATAGACAAGTGTTGGTGGCAAATTCCCAATAAATATGGCAGGACAACTTAAAACTAAGCAAGTTGTCTCTCAGCTTAGAGTCTGTGAATCAGGAAAAGACCACCATTCATCTGTTTAGCCTCAGACCCCTAGGGACCAGTTGAGGAACACAAGGCAGGCTCCCTGGGAAGACATTGGGAGACCCTCTGCTGTTTGACGGTGACAGCCATGACACACAGGTCCCTGCATTTCAGAAGAGACCTGGGGCTCCTGTGTGACTCTGTGTCCCTGACATGGCTCCTTTTTCAGGGGGGAAAGTAGTTCCTTTATTGAGAAAAAGCAGTACAGGAAATATTTACATGTTTTACTTACTTAATGAACTCTGAGTAAAATTTATAATCTCTATGTCCAGGGGTCGTTGCTGAAATACTGTGCACCCTCCCTTCCTTCTTTAGTGTTTTTCAACCCCATCATGACTAAAACCAACCAAACAAACAAAAGTAAGCAGGAAGGCAAACTAACTACAAAATTAAAACCTACAGGAAGGAGATTTCCCATGTCCGCCTCTTGAAGGACGTGGGCAGATTTCACCCAGACTCCTCGTGTTGACTTCTGCCTGTAGGATTCAGTGTCTGCAGGATTTGATGTTTTCATCTGGCCATTCTTGTTGACAATTCCAGTTTTAGGATTTCAGTGTAACATTGTCTCACTGTTAGTTCCTGGGTAGACTTTTCATACTTCCTTTTTGAAACCTTGTCTCCCCTCCCCCATGGCCATCACCTCCCCCTGTGATGGCTCCAGTCCTTCTTGGGGAAGGCTGTGGGGAGCCCCCTCTGGCTGGCTTCAGAAGTTCTCCACCGTGGAGGAGGAGCAATGGTCTGCTAGACAAATTTGGGAAAAGGTCCCTCAGACATGAGTATTGAATAGATTCTATAACACAGTCTGCTGAGTTTGTAAATTAATATACGTTGTTGGACTTAGGCAAACATCCTCAGTCCTGCTCTCAGATTTCCTAGTTATCTGTAGAATTCCCCTTCAGATAAGAAATGTTCACATATCTCTCTGACATCCTGGCTTTTTATATGAAATGCCTCCAATTAGAGAAAGTGGGAACTAAGTGATTTTCATTTAAGGAAGTCCTATCTGCCTAATCACATCAAGCAGAGTTTAAAAATGAGAAGGAAGAAAAGAACCGCCAAAATTTCCTCTTTGACAATTATTTCTGAATAAGAAATTGAGCAATCTCATTCAAGAAGGTGGGATTTTTATTCCAGTTAACTGATGCCCCTCCGGAGAGCCAGGGCCGGCATACAGAATCCTAACCCTAAGCCTAACCCTAACCCTAAGCCCTAACCCTAAGCCTAACCTTAACCCTAAGCCCTAACCCTAACCCTAAGCCCTAACCCTAAGCCCTAACCCTAACCCTAAGCCCTAACCCTAACCCTAACACACGCGCACACACACACACACACACACACACACACACACGCACCCCGGCCACTGTGCCCTCCAGACTTCCTGCAGCTTTCCCAGTCCTCACTTTCAATGATTCAGACTTGAGTATCCGCTGCTTCAATACCACCTGCTTTCCTCGTCCCTTTGTCTTTATCTGTAGATTTTAACATAAGGCAGAGAGCTGATACTAACCCTTTGACAGAGAAGCAAATGCAGGCATACTTCCTGTCAATGAAATATATATATATATATATATATGGTGAATATATATTCCCCCAAACATACACATACACACAAATTCATATGCCAAAACCCTAACTCGAAGTACCTTAGAATGTAACTGTACTTTGAGAGGTCTTGTATGAGGTGGTTACGTTAAAATGGGGCCATTAGGACGGGCTGTAATCCAGTAAGAACCAGTGTCATTATAAGAAGAGAGCAGGACACCCAGAGAGACACCAGGGATGTGCACACACAGAGGAAAGACCATGTGAGGACACAGTGAGAAGGCGGCTGTCCTACAAGCCAAGGAGAGAGGCCTCAGGAGAAACCAAACCTGCAGACACCTTGATCTTGGACTTCCAGCCTCCAGAGCTGTGAAAAATAAATTTTGGTTGTTTAAGCTGCCCAGTCTATGATATTTTGTCATGGCGGCCCAAGCAAACTAATGTGTTCATGTGTGTGTTCGCACATACGTGGGCACATGTGTGTAATAGGACGAGGTAATACAATCTGAGTGGTTAGTTGTGAGGCACAGCCTTCTCATTTAATTAATTCTAGATGCTGAATCACACGTTGCCCAGTAGAAGCCCTTTCAAGGTTGCTGGATGAGAAGTCCCCCTCCCCCCTGCTCCATCCCCCCGTCCACAGAGCCCTCATGGACCATTGGCTCCCCTTCTTCTCACTGAGGAACCACAGAACGTTCCCACAAGAATTCCAGAAAAGGTACTGGGAAACTGAATGATGAACACTCAAGGA